>NW_005363247.1:3618128-3644276 GCF_000412655.1 Myotis brandtii
AGGTTGCTGGTTCCATTCCCAGTCAGGGCACATGCCCAGGTTGTGGGCTCAATCCCCAGTAGGAGGCAGGCAAGAGGCAGCTGATTGATGTTTCTCTCCATGCCCCTTCCTCTAAAATCAATAAAAACATTTTATATATAAAAAAAAAGTTTACAGGTACCTCATTTAATTGTATACCGAAATTTCTAATTAAAAAGAAAAAAATCTATATTAATATACCGATAAAGCAAACACAATACCATATATAAACCAGTTTTAGAAATATGATTGTCTGATATCAGAACTTCAAAATCAGTTTTAGAACAGTGTTCTCCATTGAAAAGATTTCGCCAAGAGTCTTCACAGAATAATGTCTCACACACTCATCCTCTCCAGTAGTTTTCAAACCTAAGTGTCCACAGGAATCCCCGATGGGCTGCTTAATAAGATCAGTTTCCAGGCCCCACCCCAGGACATTCGGAGTCCGTAGTTCCCAGTGCATTTTTGCCAAGTATCCCCAGCACTTCCCATGCAGGCGGCCCGTGGCGATTGATGCAGAAATACTGCCTGCTACTCTCCCTGTTGAACCCTGGACAAGAAGAAATGAGCATGACTCAAGAATCCAGCTTTTAGCAATCTAAAGGGCCTTTCAAAGGTAGTGAAAATGAGCCTGGCATCTATCAGCAACCGAGATGGCAGATAAGAACATCTTTATGAGTGTTCCCTGCTTTTTGCAGTCACTCAAGGCCCACGCATGATGCCCAGTTCCAACCTGATTTGCATCGCCGCAATAGTGGGTCTGTGCCAAGCATGGTCATCAAACATATTGAAAGATAACCTGACAAAATGGGAGACAACAGTAGGACCTGAGCTTGGTACGACAGAAGCAACATCGGAGTGTAGGTCATCTCTAAGTCACTGTGGAAGGAGATGTTAGGGATTTGTTCCAATAAGCCTTTAAGGAAAGAATTTGATTCGTGGACTGTTTAGCTCTTAAAGTCAAAGAAAACAACGCCAGTCAGTTCCCTGCTTGGTCAGGATTCAAAAGCTGTAAAATCTGCCCCGCTCTGTTTAAAGCAGCGGGACAGCCCGCCTGCGGGAAGGGAGCAGGCAGCAGGGGTCTGCGCGGCCGGGCGGAGCGCTCCGCAGGCGCAGGCGGGGAAGCCACCAGCTGCAGGCGCGGTGAGGCAGCGCTGAGTCACGCTGAGCTACGTGCGGCCCAGGCGGCGGAGGCCAGGATCTCGGCCGCCAAGTCAGCGGAGTTGGGGCTTCCTGGAAGCCCCTTCCCGCCCCATCCCAGCAGGGCCCTGCAGCACACACTGGCCTGCACGCACGGCCTCCTGCCGCAGCCCGCCACATCCAGGGTTCAGCAGGGAGGGGAAGGGTCGCACGTGACCGCTGGCTACAGAATCCAGGCGGATGCTTCGTTCCCATGTGTTTCCTCAAAACGGAGATTCCAGTTGCTCGGACTTTTTTCGTGTTTGTTAGCTTTTTCATTTCTTTCTTTCTCTCCCCACCTCCCTTATCCCCACCCCCCCTTTTTCCTGGCAAGGGAGTAGCACGTTGATCTTTTTACAGCTTCCAATATTTTAAATGAAGCACAAGAAGACTGGATTAATAAAACATGTGTTGAAAATTAGGCATCAAATCATCACTGTTTGGGGATCTAAAATTATAATGTGGCCACAGTTGCAGCTTTGAATGCTGGGTAGCTGGGGGGAAAGACTTATTAACTGTTCTGATTTGCCTTTTGTTCGTTAAAAAAAAAAAATTTGCTATTTAGTCCAATCACCTTTTCTAATTACTAAATTATTATAAAGACGAGACATTTGATAATAATTTGATGTGGGGCTACCAAAGAACAGGGGAGAGATGTCTTTGTGGGCCCTCTACTTTTTAATTAACATTCAGTTGTCCTGAGGTAAAAATTATACCTTGTTGGTCTTACAAAATATTAGCGGCAGTAATTACATCTGTGCTGAAAGTTGATAGCAGCTATTATGGCATTAAAGGTAGCTAGCCAGTGAGATAGCCCTGGTACAGGTGGGGGAATTATTACTTAGGGGCAGTTGGAGGATGATTTTCAAGACAGCATCAGACCAGGTCTATAGAAGTTGTTCTGCCAGATGCTGCCCATTGTTCTGCTTCTTTGGGAGAATTATATCCGTCATCCCTGTGCGTGTGAGATGATGCAAAACATTGGAGTGGCTCTCACGTTTCTTGCAGAGAAGGAGACTATAATTTGAGGTTGAACTGACTCACAGAGGTTACAGAAAAGCGTGAGTACCCCCCCTTTTTTTTAAGGAGGAAAAATCCACCAAACAAAATAAGGAAACGTGACAATTTGAGAGATGTGAGAGCCCAGCAAAGCAAAATGAGTAGTATGGACCAGAAATGGAACCTAATATACCATATTCTCATATAGAATATTTTAAAAGTTAACTACATATATGCATCATTGCATGTTTTAAAAACTGTGCCTGGTTCTGATTCATTGTTATTAGCCTATCCATATTTATCTTGGCACTTATGAAGTTAGACAAACTTCAGTTTGAAACACAAGTTCACTTTATAACAGTGTGAACTTGGGCTACTAAGCTTCAGTTTCTTCCTCTGTGAAATGGAAATTATAATCACTATTTCATGGGTTTTTAGGCAGAATTAAAAGTGATGATGCCTGTAAAAGTTTAGCACAATGCCAAGCACATTTTTAAAAATCCCCTCAGTAAATGAAAGCTTGTTTCCTGTTATTATTATTGAATTTCATGAAACTATTGATTAGGTCATAAAGAGTTAGTATTTTGTCCAGATCATAGAACTAGTAAAAGCTTTGGGAACATACATCACAAACATGTTGGTTCAGTGACCTTGAGCAAGATCCTTGGGTAACTTTGTAAAACACCTGGGTGAGTGTTTAATGTTCTTTATGAGAAGAGGGTACCTACAATCATCAGTTGGCCAGAAGACTGGTAAAGTGATTCAGAATAGCCTTTGCTTCTGTTCTCAGTGAGCACAACTTGACAAAGTAGTAGAGCAGTCAGTAGGCAGAGCGAATATAGTATTTGCTCTTTAGCTTATAAATCAACTCTCTTGACATGCAGTAATTCATTATTTTGTGGAAATAGAAATTTGGTTCTTTCCGTATGTAAAGCAATAAGACACTTCTATGGACTGATCTCCCAACAACCTCTCCAAGCAGCTCTGAACCCTATTCATAAGAGGATATAGTCATTCTCTTGACATAATAAAATAAATATTTCTTTTAGAATTACCACTAACAGAAAGCAACTGCTTTGTAAATGATTGAAGTTTTGTATTTACAGAATCAAGAGGTGACCATGGTCACTCAAGCAACTGCATTTTATGGGAATTATTTGCTATTATGATTTTCTATTTATTTCCTTTCATAAACATATTCAGTCTCTGCAGTCTTCAGTATTAGATCCTTGAGACTGAATAATGAACAAGACAGGGCCCTGATCATAGAAGTTATGTTCTGGTAGGGAAAACACACATTTTAAACGTTAAGAAACAGCCCTGGCCGGTGTGGCTAAGTGATTAGAGCGTTGGCCCATACACTGAAGGGTCGAGGGTTCATTATATTCCTGGTCAATGGCACATACCTAGGTTGTAGGTTTGATCCTGGCCCTGGTTGGGGTGCTGGTTGATGTGTCTCTCTCACGACTATATTTGCTCTCACTCTCGCTCTCCCTCTTTTTTCCTCCCTTCCACTCTCCAAAAGCAATGGAAAAATTATCCTCAGATGAGGATTAACAAAACAAACAAACAAACAAACAAAGTTAAGAAACAATCAAATTCAATAAGTATCAAAAATTCTCCAAAAACTGATAAGTGCTAGAAAGGAATGTTCACAGGGTGCTACCTTAGAGAATAGCAGAGGAAATTTATTTATTTATTTATAATCTTTATTGTTGAAAGTATTACGTATGTTCCTTTTTCCCCCCTACTGACCCCTTCTATCCCACTCTGATCCTCCACCCCAGGCCTTCACCACCCTATTGTCTGTGGCATATGTTCTTTTTTCCCCCCATTGACCCCTTCTATCCCACTCTGATCCTCCACCCCAGCCTTCACCACCCTATTGTCTGTGTCCATGGGTTATGCATATATGCATATAAGTTCTTTGGTTGATCACTTCCCATCCACCCACCCTCTCCCACCTTCCCTCAGAGGGAAATTACTTAGGTGACCTCTGGAGGAGGTGACATAGCTAAAACTGGAAGGGTGAGAAGGTTGCACAATGCAGGGAGAGGGCACACAGCAAGCGCAAAAACCTTGAGTGGAGAAGCACCTTGGCTTGGTCAAAGAGCAGCAGGTGAAGATGGGTAACATAACCTGAGGTCTGAGAAATAAGTAAGCCAGATGCTGCAGAGCCTTGAAAGCTATATTGTAAACAGTTTGGATTACATACTCAGTAGAATTGGTAGCCACTGAAAGGTTTTCAGCAGGGGATTTCATGGTGTGATTTACACTGTCAGATTACTGCTGTGTGGAGAGTGCATTGCAGAGAACAGGAATAGAATGGGGGTGCCTGGAGTATACATGCAATAATGGATAATGAAGGCTGATATTGGAGCAATGGAAGTAAAGAGAAGTGGATGCATCTGAGATATATGCTGGAGATAGAAGAGCCAGAATGAGCTGATAGGTTGGAATGAGAATCAAGAACAATAGGAGTCAAAGATGACCTCCACTTTTCTGGGTGTTGAGCATTTGTGGAGTCACGAGGTCTTGATGTTGTGTCCCTGGCCAATATTTAAAGTCAGGAGTTCTAACACACAGGTGGACATATGTTCACACACATACACATATATGTGAAAACACCCACTGCCACTTGTGAAAATAGAAGTGTAAGCTGAAAGGATTAAATACAATATAAGAATTGTTTGAGCCAGTGCTTCAGTGAGTGCCCCAGAGTTAAGGTAATCTCGACCTCCTGCCACAGGCTATTGCAAGGCACTCACCGATTCTAAACAGAAGTCAGTGAAAAGGCAAGTGTCTGATAGATCCCAGTAGTATAATTGTGAGAACACATCAGGGTGTAAGGGGTGGCAGTCATCACAGTTTACGAACCTGCTTTTGTAGGCAGTTTAAAGTAGATTATAAAAAATATTCCCTTTTAATCAGATCAACAAGGAATAATGACCGTTTATGTCATGTCTTGTCTATGTCCAAGGAGAATAAACATGACTTCCTGCCCTGATTTGAATCATCCCAGCACCCCATTTTCCTCAGGGAAAGAGAATCTCTGAGGTATAGTCCATGAAATACATAAAGGAATAGCCATGGGCACCACCTACCGTGTAATCTACTTTAGAAAACGAAGTCTCTTTTGACTAGTGCCTAACAGGACTGTCCTTGACCATGGTCTTTCGAGAAAACGAAGTCAAAAGAGGAATTCTAGTGCCTAACAGGACTGTCCTTGACCATGGTCTTTCCCTTGAATAAGCCCAGGAAGTAACCTTTCCGGGTACCCTGGGAAGCCTGGCAGGCCTGGACCCCACCCAGACTTTTTAGGCCTCCTTTGTCTCTCAGGTCTGAAGTCAGAGAGGGCTGCGTTGAGGTGATGAAAGCCTTCCCTCCAGCCCTCTTGAGAAAGAAACAATGTTGATGGGAGGGTTCTACACTGGAAGGATGATGATGGTGATGATCTAATCTTTTGTCCCAAACCAAGATATTCCTAGATCTACTCTGGGATTTTTCATAGCCAGACTGAAGTATAAACTGGCATTCGTCCCAGTAGACCAGGGCATGTTTTAAGTCTCATCAGCAATTCCACAGACAGTGAGGAAACTTGAGTAATAGCCAAAAACAAAAACAAAAAAAACCCAGACTCTTTCCCATGGCTTCAACTGTCAGAGATGTCAGAGTTGCCTTTAGAGTTAAAAATGATCATTTGCAACTTTGTATGTGTTTACTCCACAAGTGTAAAAACATGTTTTTATAAGTGTGAGTGGAGAATGAATGGTTCACTACTGTTTCTAGTTGAGTTCTGAAGAATACAGCAACTTCTGAGTTTTCTAATAACATGTATATGCCAAGGGACATTTATCCTTACTAATAATTGTAGAAAAAAAACCCCACAGTCCTGTTTACTAAAGTACTTGCCACATGTTGACTTATATACAATTTTTCTTTTCAGTAATGTAATAAGGAGAAGGAAAAGACCTGTGTGGGAGGGCATGCCCAATTCAGCTGACATCTTTCATCTGCCAACCCTTTGCCTCTAAACTGCACACTTTGAAGGAGAGAACTTCCTGACTAACGTTGGTTTTCCTTCAGGATCTAGGAGAAAGGATCAGAGACCCAAATGAATTTTATGTCTATCTTGAATAAAATCTAGAGACCCAGGGTAAAAATGCTATCATCCACAATTCACATTACTATAAGGAATGGCTGTAGTAAACAATAAACAAAATGATTCACCATGTAAATAAAATCAGTTCTGGTTAATGATAAACACATCATTTGCATAATGCTTTGTCCTTCAACAGTGCACTAGCATTACATAATACCCCTTTGAGGCAAGGGAACATAGTATGTTATCCCCCTTTTAAAGATAAGTTAATTGAGTCAAAGATTAGATGCTTTCTTTGAGGCCCAAAGAATAAGCAAAGACTTGATCATGTCCTTGCTCCCAAAATACAACCGGGACCATTAGCCCCTGTGGCTTGTTGTTTTATTTCCTGGGGCAGGGGATTACTGCAGGCTTTGCACGTTAGTAATATTAGGGGTGGACCTAGGATTGGCCCCTTAAATTGTAAGTATGGAATGCTTAGGCCAGAGGTATGCTGAGGTATGTTGTATGCTTTGTCTGGTGAAATCTCTCAGATCAGAAAGATGCCCTGGCAATGTAGCTACCAAAATTAAGGAGGGAATGTAAGGAAGATTACAGGGAGGAGGAAGCAGGGCAGAGCTTGGATTATAGACACAAAACACAGTTTATTCTTGTATTATCCTATATAACAAAGATGTAATATGCAAATTGACCATCACACCCTCACACAAGATGGCCGCCCCCATGTGGCCACAAGATGGCCATGCCCATGTCGTCACAAGATGGCCGGCAGGGGAGGACAGTTTTAGGCCATCAGGCCAGCAGGGGAGGGCAATTGGGGGTGACCAGGCTGGCAGGGGAGGGCAGTTGGGGGGACCGGGCCAACAGGGGAGGGCAGTTGGGGACAGTCGGGCCGGCAGAGGAGCAGTTAGGTATCGATCAGGCTGGTGGGGAAGTGGTTAGGGGCAATCAGGCAGGCAGGCAGGTGAGCAGTTGGGAGCCAGTAGTCCCAGATTGTGAGAGGGATGTCCCTGTGGGATCGGGCCTAAACTGGCAGTTGGACATCCCCCAAGGGGTCCCATATTGGAGAGGGTGCAGGCTGGGCTGAGGGACACCCCCCTCCAGTGCACGAATTTCATGCACCAGGTCTCTAGATATTTAATAAATATTGTGTTTTCCATGCAAACAACTGTAAATCTACTTTTGCTCCACCTTGTGTTAGGGGAATGCATTAATAAAAGCAGGACATGACCAGGGCTCCTAAAGGAGCCTTCGGGACCCGTGCATTCAGCAATGCTCTTGAGCAAGTGCTCAAGGGCTCTGAGCCTCTGATGAGCTTGGCTAAGAGGAACTTTTGGGCCACCCACTACACTTCCAACCTAAACAATGGGGGTGGGGTTGGGAACAGACTTTCCTCATTTAAAGTTTAGATTTCTATCTTGGCTCCAAAGGAATTTTACCTCACATTTCCCCAAATCCCTCCCTGAGAGCAAACTCTCAAAATTAAACAAATGTAAACATGCCATTAAAGACCTGCATATGAATGGCCCTTTAGCCTCTAAGTGTTTACAATTTTGGTAAATATCATAAATTTTTATATTTACAATTTAAATAATTGTAAAAAACATTGCTGGGTGTGCCATGTTATGTGTGTACAACAGATCATTAAATCTTGCCAATCAGAAGTTCAGACTCACAGTCAAAATGAGCAAACACAATTGTCCACATAAGAAATGTCCAAACCTGTAAAGAATTTTTATAAGAATTTATTTGGGCTAAAGTGATGACATATACCTGCCAGGGAACAATAAATGCTCCAGAGAATAAGAGCTTTGCAGCTTTTTGTATGCATTTGAAATTAAGGAGGGAACGTAAGGAAGATTACATGAAGGTGGGAGAAAGCAAGGCAGGGATGGAGGGATCTCAGAGGGGACATTTCAAAGGTGTGTTAGTTTAAATGCCTAGAAACAATGGATAGGGCTTGCTTAAGGCAAAGATAAGCTTTTAATAAATAAATTATGTGCCTTGGGTGTGACTACTCGCCATGACCTGCCCAGTTAGGAATTTATTATCAGATCACCTTGTGCGGTTATTTTTCATCCAACCTTCCCTTTTTCCCCATTCACACAATGATTAGTATTATTATGATGGCAGTAAAAAACACATTAATTAAGCCACGTCTTTGGATAACCTCTGTGTCTTATTTAATCCTCACAATAAGTCTACAAAATGCTATTTATTCCTAGTTTACAGAAACAGAATCTTGGGTCAAGAAATGTGCCCAGCCAGCATGGCTCAGTGGTTAAGCATCAACCTTTGAACCAGAAGGTCAAGGCACATGCTCGGGCTGTGGGCTCGATCCCCAGTGGGGGACCTGCACGAGGCAGCCAATCAATGATTCTCTCTCATCATTGATGTTTCTATCTCTCTCTTCCTCTCCCTTCCTCTCTGAAATAAAAAAATATATATTTAAAAGAAAAAAAACAAATTTGCCCAATGTCAGGTAGCTATTAGGGTGATGAGACAAGATTCGACAGTTTTAGGCCATCAGGCCAGCATGGGAGGGCAATTGGGGGTGACCAGGCTGGCAGGGGAGGGCAGTTGGGGGGACCGGGCCAACAGGGGAGGGCAGTTGGGGACAGTCGGGCCGGCAGAGGAGCAGTTAGGTATCGATCAGGCTGGTGGGGAAGTGGTTAGGGGGAATCAGGCAGGCAGGCAGGTGAGCAGTTGGGAGCCAGTAGTCCCAGATTGTGAGAGGGATGTCCCTGTGGGATCGGGCCTAAACTGGCAGTTGGACATCCCCCAAGGGGTCCCATATTGGAGAGGGTGCAGGCTGGGCTGAGGGACACCCCCCTCCAGTGCACGAATTTCATGCACCAGGTCTCTAGATATTTAATAAATATTGTGTTTTCCATGCAAACAACTGTAAATCTACTTTTGCTCCACCTTGTGTTAGGGCAATGCATTAATAAAAGCAGGACATGACCAGGGCTCCTAAAGGAGCCTTCGGGACCCATGCATTCAGCAATGCTCTTGAGCAAGTGCTCAAGGGCTCTGAGCCTCTGATGAGCTTGGCTAAGAGGAACTTTTGGGCCACCCACTACACTTCCAACCTAAACAATGGGGGTGGGGTTGGGAACAGACTTTCCTCATTTAAAGTTTAGATTTCTATCTTGGCTCCAAAGGAATTTTACCTCACATTTCCCCAAATCCCTCCCTGAGAGCAAACTCTCAAAATTAAACAAATGTAAACATGCCATTAAAGACCTGCATATGAATGGCCCTTTAGCCTCTAAGTGTTTACAATTTTGGTAAATATCATAAATTTTTATATTTACAATTTAAATAATTGTAAAAAACATTGCTGGGTGTGCCATGTTATGTGTGTACAACAGATCATTAAATCTTGCCAATCAGAAGTTCAGACTCACAGTCAAAATGAGCAAACACAATTGTCCACATAAGAAATGTCCAAACCTGTAAAGAATTTTTATAAGAATTTATTTGGGCTAAAGTGATGACATATACCTGCCAGGGAACAATAAATGCTCCAGAGAATAAGAGCTTTGCAGCTTTTTGTATGCATTTGAAATTAAGGAGGGAACGTAAGGAAGATTACATGAAGGTGGGAGAAAGCAAGGCAGGGATGGAGGGATCTCAGAGGGGACATTTCAAAGGTGTGTTAGTTTAAATGCCTAGAAACAATGGATAGGGCTTGCTTAAGGCAAAGATAAGCTTTTAATAAATAAATTATGTGCCTTGGGTGTGACTACTCGCCATGACCTGCCCAGTTAGGAATTTATTATCAGATCACCTTGTGCGGTTATTTTTCATCCAACCTTCCCTTTTTCCCCATTCACACAATGATTAGTATTATTATGATGGCAGTAAAAAACACATTAATTAAGCCACGTCTTTGGATAACCTCTGTGTCTTATTTAATCCTCACAATAAGTCTACAAAATGCTATTTATTCCTAGTTTACAGAAACAGAATCTTGGGTCAAGAAATGTGCCCAGCCAGCATGGCTCAGTGGTTAAGCATCAACCTTTGAACCAGAAGGTCAAGGCACATGCTCGGGCTGTGGGCTCGATCCCCAGTGGGGGACCTGCACGAGGCAGCCAATCAATGATTCTCTCTCATCATTGATGTTTCTATCTCTCTCTTCCTCTCCCTTCCTCTCTGAAATAAAAAAATATATATTTAAAAGAAAGAAAACAAATTTGCCCAATGTCAGGTAGCTATTAGGGTGATGAGACAAGATTCAAACCCAGATCTGTTTGCCTTCAAGGTCTATGATATTATGAAAAAAGACACAGACACACATTTTTGTTTAGTCATGCATGTATGTATGTGTGTATGTGTGTATACATAGTGGGCATGAAAATTCCAGAAACAGACTCAAGTGTGTTTATGAAGGGGTTCAGAACAGGCCTCCCCAGGATGTGCCAGTCTATCCTGTGGATGAGTTTGAGCTGAAAGCAATCAAGACCCTGCGGGCTCATGAGACTCCTTTCAGTTCTGCCAACCCACGTCCTCCCTCATCCACTGTGCTCTGTTGTCCTGCTGGACATGACATTTCTATGCAAGGCTTGGAGTCTCCTCTGGCTATCCTTTGAGAATAAGTTAACTGAGTGTGCTAGTGATTCTCCATCTCCAGTCTTCCTAATTCTTCTCCCTCCCCGCCCTTAAATATATTTTTATTGATTTATTTATTCAGAAAAGAAGGGAGAGAGAGAGAAATAGAAGCATCAATGATGATAAAGATCATCTATCAGCTGCCTCCGGTACAGCCCCTACTAGGGATCCATCCTGCAACCTGGGCATGTGCCCTAACTGGGAATAGAACTGTGACCTTCTGGTTCGAAGGTTGATGCTCAACCACTGAGCCACATTGGCCAGGCTTCCTAATTCTTTATGGGGGCTTCTATTGCCGTCTCTTGGGGACCCAGGCAACATGTAGGCATTAACCAGGTCTCTCCTTGAATCACTCCCTTTTTCAAATGAGAAATTTTTATCTCCTTTCAGAGTGGTAGGAAAACCAGCATTTTACCCACTCGATGGTTTATGATAAAAACTCTGATGCTCCAGCTCCTTCAGGCTCTTTCTTAGTCTTATGGAGCTCAAAACACCCCTTCTTCTCCTGTAAGTGTTGGCTTTCAAGAGGATTCTATCTATGTTAGCCTCAGAAAAACTACTGAGTACCTCAATTTACTTCTGTAATCTGCATCCTTCTGAATTTAAGGCAATATTTCCCCCTAACCTACTGAGTGATATGAGCAAACAAGAGAAACACAAGAAGGAAAAACCTCAGATACTATCTCAAATTAGTAACTCACAGTATTTCTGTACAGAGATAGGTATATTGTGGGTAAAGTAATTCTTTATAATGGTGTTCTATGACAGCAGTATCTTAACCTCAACTTTCCCTCCAAATATGTCTTTTAATCACTTTTCAACAATATTAAGGATATATTATCTGTTAATGAAATGGAACTAACATGTAAGGAAATACTACACTTTTATGATTTGCAGTTACTTTTCTTAGCAAAAAAGCAATTAAGATGTGTGAAAGCACTAAATATTTTTGTGTATGAGCAGCTAATCAGGCTACCATTTTCACATCTAATATATATAAAAGCCTAAGCAACCTTAATGACCGAACTACCAGAACGACCGGAATGACCAGTTGCTATGATGCTCACTGACCACCAGGGGGCAGATGCTCAATGCAGGATCTGCCCCCTGGTGGTCAGTGCGCTCCCACAGCCAACCTCCTGTGGCCAGCCAACCTCCCCTGGTCCCTCCCCAGGCCAGCCCGGCCCTATGGGCCCTGAACAGGGGCAGGGCCAGTCAGTCAACCTCCTGTGGCCCCTCTTCCTGACCAGCCCGACCCCAATGGGCCTCGATCACTGGCCAGGCCGAGGGACCCCACCTGTGCACGAATTTGTGCACTGGGCCTCTAGTACATTATAACTACCTTTTTGCCAAAAAGCAGTTGCAAAAGTGAACTATAACATTTTAGCCACCGGGATGTTTCCTTCCAATTTCATTACATTCAAATCACTGACATTTCAGCTGACTCATGTATCACATGTTCCCCACTAGCTGGTTAAAATCAACCTGATGCTGTCCTGTGCTAAGAACTGAAACATAAGTGCCCGAGTCTTGGCTGCATGATTTGTATTTGAAAACCAGATGTTCTTTGTGTAGGTGGTGACACCTCTGCTGCATGGCTCAGGTCCTGGACACCACATGAGCAAGCTCTCCTCTGTTATGAGATCATAGAAAGCCAGTGCACAGGGCAAGCCCGAGAGCGCGAGGAGTAAAGCAATTGCTTTTTCACCCCCTCCAGCTGCCATTCATCCACACATTTAGGCAGATAAAGAGAACAACACAGATGCATTTTTGTAAAACCAAAGAGCAGAAACTCACCTGGCCTGTGTGGCTTAGTGGTTGAGCATTGACCCATGAACCAAGAGGTCCCCAGTTCAATTCCCCAGGGCACTTGTCAGGGTTGCGGGCTTGATCCCCAGTAGGGGGTGTGCAGGAAGTAGCCGATTGATGTCTCTCTCTCATTGATGTTTCTATCTCTCTATCCCTTCCTCTCTCTCTAAAATAAATGAAAACATATATTTTTAAAAACAGAAATTCTTAGATGTGGGAAACTGATATAGGGTTAAGCCTTGGACTGACCTGCTGGCAAAGTCACAAACAAGTCCTAGCTTAGAGGGCACAGTCCTCTTAGCATAATTAGGCTTGACCTTATAACACTCCCTAGATCTTATCTGGGAAGCTAATGGGCTGAGGAAGTGCAGGAAGTGTAACCATGGTCAAAACAAGTGAAACTCACAAAAACTGTGTAACTATGGTAACCACTACCTTGTTTACCCCTCACTATAAAAAGCTTGGTGTTGCCTGAGCACAGTGGAAGTCCTTCCTCTTGAGTTGGACTTGCTCGCCTGGTCCCCCATATTCCCAAATTATCTTGTGTCTTTTCTATTTCATTTGTGTGCGGCTCCACTTCCAGACCCGAACCCTGAACCACGCAGGACGTGGAGGGAAACACTTACGACACTTAGATATATGTAGGTACAGAAATTCATACCAAAATGTTACTAGTAATTGCCTCCAGAGAGTGGAGGTGCTGAAGGGTGGAGGAGTGGACTTCTAACTTCAATTTATATAACTGTGCTGTTCTGATTTTTCCCCTGTAAGTATGGTCTACACTGTGATTTTAAAATTATTTTTATGAAAGAGAACATCAAATGCCAGCATTATAGAGGGACAGGTTGCCTGGCTTGGCTTGGCTCAGTGGTTGAGTGTCGATCTATGAACCAGGAGGTTCGATTCCTGTTAGGGCACATGCCCAGGTTGCAGGCTTCATCCCTAGTGCAGGGTGTGCTAGAGGCAGCCAATCAATGATTCTGTCTCATCATTGATGTTTCTATCTCTCATCCCCTCTCCCTTTCTCTCTGAAATCAATAAAAATATGTTAAAAAATAAATAAATAGGGGAGAGATCATGTCAGAAGAGTAGGTTGGGAGATGTTTCCTTCATTCTGATGCAACGTCAGCTCTGGGAACCACTGTTGTAGAAGCATTTGCTTCTGCCAAAGGGGGAAAGGGAGAAAACGAGCCCTTTGCTCTGATAAAAGATAAAACAAAAGGTGTAGGAGAAGCTTTCAGGTACACTGTGGAGAAGTGGTCTGAAATCTATAGGCCACAGCCTGAGTCTTCCCCAACACATGCCTCCCAAGGCTGAGATAATAGACTCAGCACGCAGGTCAACTTCTTGACTCAGTCTCAGCAGTGTCTCTGCTCAGTTGCCCACAAATCCAGTATATTAACGAAGTGAAGGCCGTGTGGCAAGCCCAGCTCTGCGGTTGAGACACAGCCCTGGCATCACTCCTGCTGACATGTGCCACTCCTGGAATGCTGGGGCACTCCACCCTCAAACTAGCTTCTGGCTGAACTGGGGGTATCTTGGCTCCAGCTGAGAAGAGGCTTCAGTCCTGGTTTTCACTCTTGAACTTTTGGTTCAGGAGCAAAAGCCAAAAAATGCAACCTACCCTGCGCAACAGCCAGGATGTTGGTGCTGCCAGGCAATTTCTGGCTCACTGGACCACCACCTCCTACTCTCTGGACCAAGAGGATATACCAGAGACCAACCTCCTGTGATTCAGGCCTCGTTGACACATCTCTGGTCCAGTCAGACTTCTTCCTTCGCTTGGGTTACTACCTGGTAATGAGGTGCACTCTTTCCAAAGTGTATTCATACTTTTACACTATCAAAATGTGGCAATTGTGAACTGTAATTTAAAAAAAAAAATTTAAGATGTGGAAAAACTACACTCAGCATTTATTTTATTTTATTTTCTAAATATATTTTTATTGATTTCAGATAGGAACACAGAGAGAGAGAGAGAGAGAGAGAGAGAGAGAGAGAGAGAGAGAAACATCAGTGATGAGAGAGAATCATCCATCAGCTGCCTCCTGTATGCCCCACACTAGGGATCAAGCCTGCAAACCGGGCATATGCCCTGACTGGGAATTGAACCATGATCTCCTGGTTCATAGGTCGGTGCTCAACCATTGAGCCACTCTGGCCAGGCTCAGCATTTATTTTAAAACTAGAGGCCCGGTGCAAGAATTCGTGCACAGGTGGGGTCCCTCAGGGTGGCCTGCAGAGATCAGGCCCCAGCTTGAACCCCCAGCCTCACAGCCCCAGCTCACGCCCCCAGCCTCGCAGCCCCACAGCTCCACCTGGCACCCCGCCTTGGCCTGGTGCCACCCCCTCACCTGCTCCACCATCCCACCTGCGGGGTGATCGATTAGGGCTGGGGGGAAACTGCCCGGCTCCCTCAGTGCCTGGGAGCCAGGCAGTGGCCCCGCCCTGCCACGGCTGCTGTTTGCTGTGTGAGGGGCCCTGCTTGCACCTGCCTGGGCCTGGTGCCGCCCGCTCACCTGCTCCACCATCCCTCCACGGTCCCACTCGTCCGGGCCCATCAGGCCAGCAGCACCTCCACTGCTGCCCGCTGCCAGCCCTTCACTGACGCCTGCCATGTTCCACACCGCCCCCTGGTGGTCAGCGCATGTCATAGCAAGCAGTCAAACTCCCTGTGGAACAACCACCTGAGGGGACAATTTGCATATTAGGCTTTTATTATTTTAAAATGATAACCTTGGGGACTAGGTGGATTTTATTTTTAGTACCATTTAGTACTAACAAGCTTAAAACTTCATGTAATAAGTTGCTACTGATACGATTTTCTCGTTTCATCATCGCAATTCTAGTGTGGTGGGTTCTTTTTCTACAAAGAAGTGTTCAATGCATAGGACTTAAAATGCTGTGATAGAGCCACAGCTGTATGGGAAAATAGTTTTCTCTATATGGAAAAGTTGACTATGACTCAAAGTAAATAAACATGCTTGTGATACCCATTAATAGGATGTGGTAAAGAGGTATAGTAAAGATGAGAAAAATCTAAGAATATTGGAAGAAGTAAAGAATTCTACAATTATTATAATGAAGAATGTTTCAAAGCCTTGCTTTTGGATCTGGCAACACAACCCTTGATTGCATTTTATTTCCATATAATCTATTCATGCCATATTATATTTAATAGGCAAATTTATTGTTTATTTTGCAATCCTCACTCAAAGATATGTCTATTGATTTGAGAGAGAGAGAGAGAGTAAGAGAGAGAGAGAGAGAGAGAGAGAGAGAGAGAGATCCATGTGAGAGAGGAACATCGATTGGTTGCCTCCTGTATGTGTCCTGACTAGGGATCAAACCCACAACCTAGGTACATGCCCTGACTGGGAATCAAACCTATGGCATTCCAACCATTTGAGCCACTCTGGCCAGGGCTGGCAAATTTATTTTTTAAAATAAATTCATGTCTTCATTTGCTATTAGCCTTATTTAAAAAATTAAGAGTCACAGAAAAGTTAAGTGGCTAATGTTTACCTAATAAATGATAAGTGGAATCTCAGAGGGAAGGCGGAAAGGTTGGTGGATGGGAAGAGATCAACCACAGAACTTGTATGCATATATGCATAACCCATGGACACAGACAATAGGGTGTTGAAGGCCTGGGCTGGGATTGGGAGGGCTAGAGGGGTGAGGAGGGGGTGGAGGTGGGTTAGAAGAGGTCAATGGGGGGGGAAAAGGGACATATGTAATACTTTCAACAATAAAGATTTTTAAAAAATAAATAAATAATAAAAATAAATGCTCAATAGAGACCAATTCCAACCATCTACTGACTCAAAACCAAGTCATTCAAGGCTGTCATTTCCAGACCATTATGTTTTATTGCTGCTATCCTTAATGCCATTGAGAACTTTAGTTTTTTTTTTTCTTTTTTCCTCACCTATTTTTACTGAGCCATCTTTACTATATCAGAAATGCTCAACAGGAGGTAGAAAAAACACAAAGCCTTTGAAGACATGAGTAGGTTAATAGCTAAATACCAGCAGGAATTCTTGTAAGTGCTTGGATTAATAGAACATGAAAGAAAGAATCTGTTTTTTTGTTTACAAGGACATTGACTTTTTCTTAACAATAACAATGAGAGCATAGAGTTTAAACTTTTTTCTTTTACCTGAAACATATACTTTTATTAACCAACGTCACCCCAATATAAACTTTAAATCTGGGACTGTAAGAGGTTAATGATATTTTTACATCTTTCTAATTTCATCAGTTTATATTCTAGCTCTGAAAATTTGTGGCACCTTTGTACTAACTATAAGAGGTTTGAATTCTTTGTGAGCACACTGGCTACAAGAATGATGAACACTGTCGGGTAAGGAAAACTGAATTTCTTCTACTTGTTCCAACTTTGACCTTGGAGAAGACAAAGTTTTCTTATTAGGCATTGTTTATGGTTCATGTGTTCAGATGAAGCAAGCTAGTAAATCTGTCAGAAAAAAATGCACATTTCTCAGGAGATTAAACATTAATGCCAGCCAGCATCCCACAAAGAATATGAATACATATATGGCATATATTTGAAACTCGATGGCTTTGTTTTTAGTATTTTGAGCTTCAGTTCATGAGATTGTTGACATATGAGAGTCTTCCTTTTTGAAAGTCCAAACAGATTGTGAAATCACATGACACTCAGAAATATTGCATCACTCTATTCCTCCATCCCCACCCCACCACACACACACTCTTCTCCCACTTTCTGTCTCAAAAGATTTCCTAACTTCTGAGAACATCATCAATGTGAGTAAATTTACAATTTAAAAGATGAAGAGCCCTAGCTGGGCTCAGTGGATAGAGGCCCACAGACTGAAGGCCGAGGGCACCTACCTCAGTTCAGGCTCTATCCCTGGCCCTGGTCTGGGCATATGGAGGAGGCAACCAATTGATATGTCTCTCTCAAATCGATGTTTCTCTCTCTGTCTCTCCTCCTTCCTTCCACTCTCTCTAAAAATCAATGGAAAAATATCCTTATGTGAGGATTAACAAAAAATAAATAAAGTCAACATTTGTTTTAAAAAGGATGAAGAGATTTTTTAAATTTATTGATTGATTAATTGCTTGATTTGAGGGAGAGACAGAAAGAGACAGAGACAAAGAGAGAAACATCAATTTGTTGTTCCACTTATTTATTAATTCTTTGGTTGATTCTTGTATGTGCCCTGACCGGGATCAAACCCAAAACTTTGGTGTATCAGGACAATGCTCTAATTAACTGAGCTACCCGGCCAGGGCTGAAGAGATGTTGTTCGTGTGGTTTTTTACCCTCCCTCCCCCCAAAGCATGTACTCTTAAAATCATACTAGTATATGAGCCCAGCCAGTGGCTCAGTGGTTGAGCATCCACCCATGAACCAGAAGGTCACAGTTCGATTCCCAGTCAGGGAACATTCCTGGATTGTGGGCTTGATCCCCAGTAGGTGGCATGCCAGAGGCAGCCAATCAATGATTCTCTCTCATCATTGATGTTTCTATATCTCTTTTACTCTCCCTTCCTCTCTCTGGAATCAATAAAAATATATTTTAAAAAAATCATCATTGATGTTTCTATATCTCTTTCACTCTCCCTTCCTCTCTCTGGAATCCATAAAAATATATTTTTAAAAAATCATATCTGAATGAATTTACTATTGAAGATTAACCTCAACTATGCTTGTGTTTTACTCCACAGTTGAAAGAACACTGTTGTTTTGTGTTAAAACAATATTAAGATGGCATTTGTTTTATTTTACATATCCCAGTATTTTAGTAAGAAACAAAGAAATGAAGTTAGAAGAGCAGGTTCTAAAAATTTTAAAATCACAGTAAAAAAAAGTCACAATACTCTGAGCTCTGGTTGCCTTTCAAGGACAGTGAGCATAAGTTGATTCTTATGGTAGATATGTCATCAAGTGGCAGGCCCAATAACAGCTCCTTCTGATAGACTGAACACTGAAGAATTGCAAAGTGATTACCTGTATTTTTTTTTCTTTAAAAAATATGAAATGCTTCACAAATTTGCATGTTGTCCTTGCACAGGGGCCATGCTAATCTTCTCTGTATCATTCTAGTAATTTTAGTATATGTGCTGCTGAAGCGAGCACTGATTACCTGTATTATAATCAATGGATATAGCCCTAAAGAATTCATTTTTTCACACTGAGTTCTAACACTTTTTAAAAAAAACAATGATTATACATTATTATTAGTATCTGCTATATTAGCTATTATTGTTATTACTAATCTTATTTGCTCATTATTACACTTCCAGTACAGAGATGGCACATAAAAGACAATAAGTATTTATTAAATGAATAAATGGCTCAATTATTCAATAAGAAGATAAGAATTAATACTTAGGGAAAATATGTTTTTATTGATTTTTTTAAGAGAGAAAGGAAGGGAGAGAGATAGAGAGATAGGAACACCAATGAGAGAACATTGATCAGCTGCCTCCTCAATGCCCCCCTGTTGGGGATGGAGCCTGAAACCTACGCATGTACCCTGACCGGGAATCAAACTGGTGACTTCTTGGTTCATGGGTCAACACTCAACCACTGAGCCACACCAGCTGGGCAAGGAAAACAAATTTGCCCTTGTTTTATTTTATTATTTTTTAAAAATATATTTTTATTGTTTCAGAGAGGAAGGGGGAGGGAAAGAGAGATAGAAACATCAATGATGATAGAGAATCATTGATTGGCTGCCTCCTGCACACCCCACACTGGAGATCAAGCCCGCAACTGGGGCATGTGCCCCGACCGGGAATCGAACCGTGACCTTCTGGTTCATAGGTCAATGCTCAACCACGGATCCACACCGGCCTTGTTATACTGTGTAAAAAGAGCACTCACTAATTAGCTATATTTAATTATTTTCTTTCAAACTCTGTTTACTTTTCTTCTGTCTCTACTGTTGCGAGGCAGTGAGGTTAGACCTCAGCTTCAAGTTGATTTTCCTTGTATTTGTGGATGTCATCCATATAGATGCCTTTTCAGCCAGTGTAACCTTTCCAGAAGTTCTTGTTGACTGCAAGAGCTTGAAAACTCTTTATTGTTGAAGGGGTGAGAAGGCTGACATCTATTGTGTCTCACTTGGCGACTGAAATGTGTGACACTGAACAAGGCCTTTATCCTCTGATTATCCATCTGGAAAATGAAAACAACAAACTCACTAGTCTGGTATGGAAGTGATTGCCAAGGACTTTGTGATCCATGCAGGGAAGATGATATTTTAGTTGCTACATATTACAGATGTTTCCCTTTGATTAACTGGGTATTCAGGTACTGGAACACATTCAGAGATGTTAAACAAATAAAAAGAAAAGCAGAGATTGGCTTAGACATTTTTAATAATATTTACATGTTTTCTTAATGTGCTAACTTTACATTTGATTATTCTATAATCTACAGATTAGGGACTGCTTAATCCAAAATTTCATGACCAGGGTGTTCCCACACTCCCCTGTGCAGTCTTTAAATCTACTACACATGTCCTGACCTCACCTTATGTATTCCTGGTTAAGAACCACGAATTCAGACTAAACTTTTTCCATGTTTATGAAATAGGACATTGAGAGCCAGCTGGTATATGTAACATCAGAACTAAAATCCTCGCTCTAACCGATTTGGCTCAGTGGATAGAGCGTCGGCCTGTGGACTGAAAGGTCCCAGGTTCGATTCCTGTCAAGGGCATGTACCTTGGTTGCGGGCACATCCCCAGTGGGGGGTGTGCAGAAGGCAGCTGATCGATGTTTCTCTCCCATGGATGTTTCTAACTCTCTATCCCTCTCTCTTCCTCTCTGTAAAAAATCAATAAAATATATATTTTTAAAAAATCCTCATCTTCCAACTTCTGATGGGACTCTATTGTCATAACATATGAGGTCGCTAATCTATCAGTTTGTATTGGTATATTTTAAGTTAATTTTCTAGATACAACTGCAGTAACCACTGGAAGTTTAATTATCTGTGCTGCTTTATAATTCATAGCTATCCTCCCCACCCCCTTTCCATTGCTTATCTAATCTATACAGCTTACTGTGATTCATCTTGTTACAAATGAATTCAACCTCTTACAAGCATTTAAAGTGCACTGAACCTATATTAGGGCATTTACCAATGAGTACAGTACTATATTAAAGAATTTACAGAACTTTGTTTTTCCCTAGACTGTGAACTCTTGGAAAGAGAAATCAATGTGCTCATTGTCTTTAGAACAGTAACAGCAAATAATAAAAGCTTAGGCAGTGTATCAGACCAATGGTTTTCAAGCATCAGAATCACCTGAGGGCTTATTAAAGTACACATTGCTGGCTCCAACCCCAGAATTTCTGATTATGTGGATCTGGGGTGGGGCAGAGAGTTTACCTTTCAAATAAGCTCCCAAGTAATGCTACTCTTCTGCAGGGTTTCTACTTGAATATTTGCTACTGCTCCAGTAAGTAGGTAGCTAGTAATTCACATTTTCAAAGTCACGTAGCTAGTAAGTGGGAGAGGCAAGATTAGAATCTCATTTCTTGATGCCTAGTACTGTGGTCTTTCCCTATTCTCCCTCTCCTTATCTTGGAATTCTTTATACACTAGAGGCCCGATGCACAAAATTCATGCAAGAGTAGGCCTTCCATCCCCCGGTTGCCAGCACTGGCTTCCCTCTGGCACCCAGGACCCGGGCTTCCCTCGCAGCCCCAGCTTCGTCCAGAAGGACATCCGGTCTAATTAGCATATTATGCTTTTATTATTATAGATCATAAGCTCTAAAAAAATGCATATAGTAGATAATTGAATTGTTAGAATGCAGATAGACAGCCCAGGTTCAATTATGATCTTGGACAAATTACTTAACCTCCCTTCCTCATGCTTCAATTTTCTCATCTACAAATTGAGAATTAGCAGTATATACCTGTAATGCCCGTTATGGTTGTCTTCCAAATTTGACCTATTCCTCATTCATTGTATAGTAGGCAATATGGTTCACAGAATTGCCCCAGCTCCATGAGTAAATTCTAATTTTTCTAAATCAATCAAGATAATCTTAGTGCTCTGGATTCAGGAAGGTGAATTAATTATATAATAGTATTCCTCCCCTCCTCACCTCTACCCCCAATAGCTACTATTGCAGAAATAAGCAGCTGACTAAAGGTAGGCTGATCATAATGTTATAGCATAGTAAGAAGGTAGGAAAATTCCAGGACAAGCAGAATAGGGAAACTAAGACAGATAACAGCAGTTTTCAGCCACTAGTAAATACTACCTTCCCTAAACCAAAGATACTTAAGAGTAAATGGTTTGCATCTCTCCTCCATAGGGTAAATAGTTTAAATTACCCTACTCAGGGAGACAAATAACAGAAATCCTATTATTGCCATTTGCTAAATAGACAAATTAAGAGAATAAATCTCATTTTGGAACCATCAGCATAAAGCTGGTGAATATTCTATTAATTGACCCCTAAGACCTCTCCTAAATGCCCAGCCTTTAAAATCCCTGAAAATAGCCCTGGCTGGTTTGTCTCAGTGGATAGAGCATCAGCCTGTGGACTGAAGGGTCCCAGGTTCCATTCCGGTCAAGGGTACAGGCCCGAGTGGGGCTCAATCTCCGGGGGCGGGGGGCATGCAGGAGGCAGTCGATCAATGATACTCTCTCATCATTGATGTTTCTATCTCTCTCTCCCTCTCCCTTCCTCTCTGAAATCAATTAAAACGTATTTAAAAAATTAAAATCCCTGAAAATGAAGGTCCCAGCACACTCTTCTCCCAGGGAGCACTCCCTTGTCATTCCCATACCCCTGTCCTTCCCCCACAGTCACGTATCCCTCAACCTCTAAAGAACCCCATGATATTTTTGCTACAGTCAATAAACTCTTGCTTGCTTTTCCATGTCTCTTGATTGAACTCTTTTCCTCAAGAAGACAAGAACCGAGGTCTCGTCTCGCTGGTGACAATAAGGGGGAAAAGGCAGTTTTCCCACTTTTCCCCTTGTTTGTGGGGGCACTCTCTCACCTTTGCTAGATATAAATAAGGACGTAGGTTTCCTGCTGATGGCCATCCTACATGGGGAAATTGGTGCTAGGAACCCAACCCTGGATGCCAGGACAGAGAACTCAGGGGCCTGGTGACAAGGTGGAGCCACTAGCTTCATCAACCAACCCTGAAGCTACCCTTGCTCTAGACTACCAGTTATGTGAGCCAACAAATTCCTTTCTTGTGTTAGTTGGAGGGTTTTGTGTGTTTTTTTGTTCTGTAATTTACAGTCAAACACCCTGATACCCTGCCACAAAGGATTACCATAAGAATTAAATGAGGTAATGCATAAAAAAAGGGCTTGGCATGTAATAAGCTCAACAAATATGAGCTAAATATCATTATCAGGGAAGTTACTAGTTCCAAATAAAAAAATATATCATTGGTGGTTAGATCCTGGTCTTCTTTCAAATTATTTTCTTTCTCTACCAAGAGCACAAGTGACCTTAAATGCCATTGTCAGCTCCTGACCAAAAGCTCTCTTGGAGGTGTTTTCCCCAGCAGGATTAGAGAAGCCAAAATAACCAGGTGAATCTCTCTGTCAATGATAGAGAACTTGATTAACAAGAGAGGATTATTCTGAGATTTATAAAATCACGAAATAACCGGTATAGTTAACTTTAGTAAGGAGATTCAGAAAATAAACAGGCAGGTGTCGATATCGCTAGTCATAGCTGAAAAAACTAAGGATCAGCTTAAGTGAATTGTCCCCAGTCTCCTCGCAGACATGGGTCTCATCCAAACCTGGTGCTCATATTACTTCTAGTGGACGTCTGTTCTTTTGGCTGCCAGCATGTTACCCTTTCCATTAGGGCACACTGCCCCTTCACTACATTAGACATGGGATTCTTTTGGGGCTGCCAAAAAATATTCAGTTTCTTTTTTACTAAAACAAAATGATCATTTCTTCAGTAATTACATTCATGGTCATTGATCCACTCCCAAGCATATTAAAATTTTAAAAAGAAGCAAGAAAGGATAAGTAGATGACACTCATTATCTTTACTCAGATTATTTCATTCTATCTTTTAGGGTTTGGAATACTCTGATCAGTGTAGTAGACAAAAAATTTCATGGGAATTGGCTAGGGAGAGAGGGAGTAGATCCATTTGAAACTAAAAAGTATGATTTTCAGGGTGTTAGAGCGCAGAAGCTTACATGTCACCGGAATATAGCCTGGACTCTGGGATGTGTGTGTGTGTGTGTGTGTGTGTGGTGTGTGTGTGTGTGTGTGTGTGGTGTGTGTTGTGTGTGTGTGTGTGTGTGTGTGTGTGTGTGTGCATGTGTCTTGGTAGTGATGTTGTGTCATTGCCTCATTCTTGGCACTCAGTCAGAACTCAAGAAAACCAGATTGAAAATTTGGAATCTGTGCTTCAGTGGATTGAAACTGACCTCTAGTCACTAAGGAAAAAAATCAAAACAAAACACACAAGAATTTAGAAAGGATGTTTTTCTGCCAAAAAATAATTTTTTCTTGCTGTTTTTTTTTTCCTTAGTTGGGCCAATATTCCAATGGAAAAAATAGATAGGTTGGTCAAGAGTTCAATATAATTTTTGGTGACTTTTGATCTAAAGTGACATAATAAAAAAAATTCGTGACAGAAAATTGTATCCTTTCCTACAGATGCATGTGTGATTATTTGTCTCACACAGACTATTTAAGAGAAAGAAGTGGAAAATACAATCTATTGGTATTTTTGTCTTACTTGAAATGTTCTCTCTCAAACTACTTCTAATTTATTTATTCCGTGAATATTGATGCCAGGTACTCCTAATAGGCTCTGAAGATACATCAGTGAACAAAACAAAAATGGCAACAAAACTGTACATGGAGCTGAGGATTTAAAATATAGTTGGGCTTCAGAGTCTCTTTTGTAAACTACTTTATTTGCTTGCAGTAATTACTATCATAATTGTTGGCTAAACAGCTATTTCCTCTATTTTGCTAACTTCCTATCCTTTGCTGAGCCCAATGATATATGATAGGTGAGGAGAAGTAGGGGATATGATGTTATTGAAGAAAATGTGGGTAGTCTTTGCTAGTGGGAATGGGATTCTTGGAGTACTACTGGAATAAGTATTTCTGGGAGGATGAGATATGGTAGAAAGCTTTATTTCTGTGGAATTACATCCCTTCAGTAAAGCCAAAATGAGAGCCATTGTCCAAAGTGTCCTTTCCATGTTGGAGCGGGGTCCAGTACAGCATCAGGCTAGTTGCAGTCCATTGTGTGTGGGGTCCTCATGGCCTTGGGCTTTGTGGGTGATTGCAAGGGAGACAGACCCCCAAGTCCAGAGTCACATAAGTCCCAAGACTCCCTTCTTTCTTTTTTTTTTTTTAAATATATTTTATTGATTTTTTACAGAGAGGAAGGGAGAGAGATAGAGAGTTAGAAACATCGATGAGAGAGAAACATCGATCAGCTGCCTCCTGCACATCTCCTACTGGGGATGTGCCCGCAACCCAGGTACATGCCCTTGACCGGAATCGAACCTGGGACCCTTCAGTCCACAGGCCGACGCTCTATCCACTGAGCCAAACCGGTTTCCGCAAGACTCCCAAAAGCAGCAAGAGGAACCAAGAGCAACAAACTTCTTGAGAGCTTGTTTGGAGGTTCTAGCAGGGGAGCGCAGCTACTCGTATACCCTTGACCGAAGACCGGTCCTCTCCTGGGAGGTCGTCCTCTTGGACCGAGTTCGCAGCTTCGGGAGGGACGCACATGGATCAGTGAGGGAGGAGGGGGACACCCGCCTACCCAGCCAGATCAGCCGAATCAACCCTGGCGATCAATGGGGTGACAGATGTCGCAGCCAGATCGCCCTCACATCCATACAAGCTTCTTTGTTTAGGGAATTAAGTATCCCAAATGTCCTCATGCTTGCAGTGGCCACACCCATTCTGGCCAACCATCTCCATTCCAGGTGTGATTGACAGCAAGCACCTTCCCTATGTCATCCCAACTTTACTGGCATATGTCTATCTCCGCTTTGCTGGACCCCTGGGAAGTGTAAAGTTGTAGCTTCCTGGTGAAGCTGCCTAAATGACACGCCTACAATATCTGGCCTTTCCTTTATTCCTTTCCTGTTATTAATAACTAGGTTAATTACAACGGTATCACTGAGAGTAGGTTAAATTGATCTTTGTGAAAACAGAGGAGCTGAGGAAGATAATATGTAGGAAATCGTAAGAAAAGTGTCATTCAAATAAGGAAGAATCTACCTGAAGGAAGAGTTTGGGATTTCTATGGAAAGGGGAACTCTGAGGGAAAATGATCAATGTTTAAACAAGATAATAGTTATTTTTTGGTGTGAGGTGAATTATCAATGCCTGCCTCAGCAGTACTTACAAAAATTTCCATCTCTTCATTATTTGAGGTGGG
>NW_005363247.1:3644433-3650865 GCF_000412655.1 Myotis brandtii
ATTTATTTTTTTCCTCATCTTCTTCTTTTTCTTTTTCCTCTACTAGTGATGGCCTCTACTTACAAGGAGCCTACTGTGTGCCAAGCACCATTCTAAACAGTGTTTCTCTGAATTCTTACCACTCTTCTATACGGTAGATAAATTACTTGCTCAGTGTTCCACAGATTTGCAGTCATTCTTTGACATATCTGTTGAGCATGGATCACCAGACGAATAATAGATTCTCTATCATTAGGGATTCTGACCCATTATGAGGATGAGAACAAGAGCCTTTTACTCAGAGGGGATTCTAGTGTTGACCTGGTCTCAGAATGGGCCTCCTTGGTTCCAGAACTTCTCTGGTTAAGAGGCCACAGTTGTCCTGAGGCACTGTAGACGCTCCAGATCCATGTAAGAGCAGAAACCTTTAGTTTATTTGGAATTCTCATTACAGAATAAAACAAATAACTGGATGCTTTATCTTCAACTTGCAAATACAACAAAAAATGATGAGGTGATTTCCTTCCCTCCCTTCCCCTTTTCCTTCCTTCCTTCCTTCCTTCCTTCCTTCCTTCCTTCCTTCCTTCCTTCCTTTTTATTCTTTCATGTATCTATTCAACAAACAAGTATTAAGGGGCTTCTTTGTGCAAGGCCAGATGCTGAGACATAATATGAAATGTATGCTTTGGACTTCCTCTCTGGTTCTAGGCACAGAGCTCCTAAAACCCTTGGAATTTCTTAAGTAATATGGGTGACAGGAGTATCTTTTGTTACTCATAATAAGCCCCTTTCATCCTAATCTGAGTTTATACTAATGAGGTAATGGGGCTGATTGCCAGAAGATCCAACCACTAATTAGAGGGTTGGAGCTTTCAGCCCCGCCCCCTGACCTACAGGAAGGGGAGAAAGACTGGAGACGGAATTAGTCACAATAGGCCAGTGATTTAATCAACATGCCTACGTAATGGGGTCTCCTTAAAACTCTTTCTTAAAAAATATAATTTTATTGATTTCAGAGAGAAAGGGAGAGGGAGTAAGAGATAGAAACATCAATGATGAGAGAGAATCATTGATTGGCTGCCTCCCGCACGCCCCACACGGGAGATCGGCCCACAACCCTGGCATGTGCCCTGACCTGGAATGGAACCGTGACCTCCTGATTCATAGGTCCAAACACTGAGCCACACCAGCCAGGTGCCATAAAACTCTTAAACTACAGAGTTCAGAGAGCTTCCAGATTCGTGAACACACTGAGGGGCTAGGAAGGTGGTATGCCTGGAAAGGGCATGGAAGCCCCATTCTGCCTCCCACCCCAAAAGTTACCCTGTGCATCTCTTCTATCTGGCTGTTTGTGAATTACATCCTTTATAATAAACTGTAAATCTAAGTAAAGCGTTTTTCTCAGTTTTATGAGCCATTCTGGCAAGTTATCAAACCCAAGGAGGAGATCATGGGAAAGTTCAGTTAGTAGCCAGTTGGTCAGAAGTACAGGTGACAACCTGGGTGTTATGATTGGCATCTGAAGTGGAAGGCAGTCTTGTGGGACTGACCCCTTAACCTGAGGGAGTCTGTGCTAACTCAGTTAATGTCAAAATTGAGTTAAATTGTAGAATATTCAATCCGTGTTTGCTGAGAATCGAAGAATTGGTTGGTGTGGGAAAACCCACACATCTGGTGTCAGACGTGCTTTGTGGGTAGAGAGGAAACAACAGTTTTCTCTTAGTGGATAGTCCTTTTAATGATGTACAGAACATGGCCCCCGTCTCTAGAGGGGAAAGAGTAATTCCCATACAGTGTAGTACATAAGCACCCTCAGGTCAGGAGTCATGCAGTCTCGTTTGCAACTGTAGCCACTACACCTACTCAGCATAGTACATGGCAATAAGCACATGCCCCCAAAATATATTGAATTAATGCATACAAGCCTAGCGTTGCTTCACTAGGGTACGCTTAAAGCCTCTTCTGGTTAATGTTACCCTACAGCCTGCCTGAGTTGGCCGCAGGAAAAACAAGCAGTGTACATTCAGATCTTGAGAGTGGTCATCCAAAATATATACCGTATGAAAAAGTAAGGATATTCAGCTTGAGTAACGATACACTCGGTTTGCAAATAACACATGTTCGTTTTCATGTTGCTACAGACTCCTTGCTAGGAAACGAAACACTGGTAATTTAATATGCAATGTTCTCAGAGTCCACAGCCAAACCACCTCAAGCTGTGAACGCCTTGGCTCTGAAGAGCCAGTCAGGGTCAGGGCAGGGCAGTACTTGGCCTAATGCCCCTTTAGAATAAACCAAACAGCTACAGGAAGTGGTTTCTGTGATTCAGTAGGTGGCACACTTCCTTTTGAGTCACAACTGAATCACAGCTGTGAGAAGCGAAAAAGGCCTGTTTCTTTATCCTGTACTGCTTTTTCATTCCCAATAGTAAATTTATCCCAGTCAGATGATATATCCTGTTTAGTTTAACCAAAAAGAAAAAAAGAAAAAGTAAATCAACCACGAGGAGGCAAGAAAGGTGTGGGAAACACGGCAAATTGAAATGGATCCTCATCATTTCATCAGAGGGCAATATTCTCTGAGGACATTGAAAGAAGAGCAATAGTCTGATTTCACTGGGGTCATGAAGGCCCCTAGTTCTCTTGATTCAAATCTGACCTATTTCCAGTGGAAGCAATTAGATCACATTTATATAAACCCTGTTGCTTTAAATGGCCTGCTCGCCTCTTCACTCACTGACCTGGCATGTCTGCTGGAAGGCTGTTCTCGGTGCTGGCCCAAGCATGGCCCTTGTTCAGCTGTGGGTGAAATGATTCTGTTCTGAATGTACTGAATGCTGCTGGCAATGCTGTGAATTGTTTTGAGGCTTAAGGAAAAACCCCATAGATATCAACAAGTCATAAAAACAGAAATATTTCCCCCTCATCTTTTTCCCAGTGTGTCTGTTATTCTTTAATATTAAAAGTTCTGGGACTATGAACATATTTATCCATATTTTCATCTGATGAATTAGATTCTACTACCTGTTGCTTCCTTCTATTCCCATTTGTACTTGATTGGTTTTATGTTGCAAAGAAAAATTTAGAAACTCGTGCTACATGTCTTGTGTTCATATTACTCTTGAAGACTAATCATTAGACTGGAATCAGACATCTTATTGTCAAGTTAATATTCCACAGCTCCTTCTGGGAACTATTCCTTATAGTTTGAAAAACAAAAGATTTAAAGTCACATAGACCTGTGTTCAGCTTCATGCTCAACAAAAAATTGTGGGGCTGTGTGCTCTTGGTTAAGTCTCCTAGCCTCTCTGAGCCATAATTTCCTCAGTCTATAAAATGGGGTTCTAACATAAGGACAGTGTTTCTGTGAGAACTAAATAAACCTTTTACATAGTTGCTAGGATAGATGCTAGCTCATATCTGGTATTTAAAATAAGCTAGTGCCCTTTCTCTTTATTTACAATACCTTTTCGCTGGGGGGAAAGAACAGGATTTGGACACAGCAACTGCCTGGGCACACTAAGTCATGTCCTTCCCAAAGACGTCAGTCACATCCAGCTCCTTCAGCACTTTCATCAACAGCACTGGCAGGACATGTGATACCAAATGGTACCCTTAATGGAGTGGCAGAGGAGCCCAGTCAGGAAGCATGTTTAAAGCCAAAGCCGGCTCTTCCGGACAGGACAGTTGTGGCTGATTGATGACAGCCAAGTGTGAAGGGAGTCCTCATCTGACACACTGAACTGAGCGCCTAGCCCTAGGGGATGGGCAGGGAAAAGAACTGGCAACAGCACTAGCCAGGTGGAGCAGCCATGAGGGCTCAGGTCAAACAAGGTGGCAGTTGGCAGACAGGTGGAAATGCTAATGCCCAGTTAGATTTGAAAAGCCCCCCATCTATTCTCCCATCCTCTCCGATGCCTCCCACGTCTCTTCAATTCCTCCCAGATGGCCATTCACGGAGGGTGATGGCTTTTAGAGAAGGGTGGTAGTACCCCTCAAAAATTAAGGTCCAGAGCATCATCTTGTACTTACCTGTCTTAGAGTCATCACTTCGTATATTGTTGTTGCCTGTTTCGCCTGTCTCTTCCACTAGACTATGAGCCGTGTGTGTCTTATTTACCCCGTAACCACCCTTACCTGTAGCTCAGTACCTAATCCATAACAGGTGTTCAATCAATGTTTGCTAACATGAAAGAAAGACCAAAAAAAAGGCAAGTCAGAAAGAGCATGAGAAGCTCTGAAACAGGAATTGGTGGCTTCTGGGGCCAAGGGACCATAGGAGGGCTGGCTGGGTGGGCTCGTTTTGAGATAAGGAGCCCAAAGTCAAACCTCCAGTGTGACAACATGAGGAAAAGAAGACAGAAACTGCTTTGAAACTTGTACTTTGATGGGGCATCCCCGCTGGACACATGACTTCTGGGTGTCTGGGCATTGTCAGAGCGCAGTGCTGATGTGTGTCTGATGGAAGCTTCTGTTTAAGTAGCTACCAAGAGTAGGATGACTCAGCAGCCAGATGAAGGGATGCTCTTGCGCAGCCTCCTGTAAGTGACAAGTCACATTGCCCTGGGTGTCTGTGGCGGTCTCTGATATGACACATAGCTTCTTCCTTGCCAGCCATCAGCTGGGGTGCCGAGTCACCCATTCCTAATCTGGGGACTGAAAGCTATTGTTTGACAGGTCTGGTCTCACACCCCAAGCGTGGAGATTTCTCTTTAAAATTGACTCTTATCAATGGGTCCATTTCTGAAATTTAGAGACTGCTTTTAAATTTATATCTTATTTTCATATTAAGGATGCTTGACTATCTTCAGGATAAAGTGAACATTTGATATCCTGGCAATTGAGGGCCTACAGAAACTGACCTACACCTGTTTTCCCAGCATGATAGACTCCAACTTTGTTTGGTTTGTTGTTTTCCCTTAAGGCTGGCTTGCTATTGTTTGTTTCTTTGTTTTTGTACCTGATAAACAGCAGCAGAACAAAACTTTAAGAAAGAGGTCTGGGAGGAAATACTATCTAGTAGCTATTTCCTGAGAATTGCAGAAGTTACCATTATTAAAATTTAGCAGCACAACACTTCCATGTTGGTCATTAAAGAGCAGTGTTCTCTGGATTTTTTGTTTGACAAATGCTGGTCAACTCGCAAGTAGGGATCCAAGAATCACTTAGATACAAGGATCAAAAAGTATACCTGCAAAAGGAGCATTTGAGATCTTGCTCCTTGGCATATATTGTCAGTTTGGCTCAAATAAGCTCTTATAAAAAATGTTTAAAAATTATACCTGTAAGAGCCCATATATTTAAATTTGTGATTTGGACTAGCTTCAAAGTGCTATGCCTGAAAAGAACTAAATACAATTTCAAACTTTTAATTTTAAGCACTCTAAGTGTTTAAATGCCTGCAGGTCTGATTAAGCTTTCACATCACATTTTTTGCAAACCCTGGCTCAGATGAAGGGAATAACCCATACCATCCAAAACCCACTCTTCATCTCTGCTACCATCTTTCCCACTTACTCCAAACAGCTTTCCTGATTAAAATTTCTCAGCTGCATCAGTACAGTAGTTTCTGCAGTTTTAGTTACCATCAGTCAACCTCAGTCTGAAAATATTAAATGGAAAATTCCAGAAATAAACAATTCATAAGTTTTAAATTACACAACATTCTGATTAGCATGGTGAAATCTCACACCCTCCAGCTCTGTCCAACCTGGGACAGGAATCATCCCATTGTTCAGTTAGGTTATCAGATCTTTGTCATGCATCACAGTTCTGTGTCCAAGAAACCCTCATCATCAGAAGGTCAGTGCCAGTCTATAGCTATGGCACAGCGCCTACGTTATTCACCTCACCTTATCTCATCATGTAGACTTTGTATCAGCTCACATCATCACAAGAATAGTGAGTACAGTACAATAACATTTTGAGAGACCACATTCACATAACTCTTATTACAGCTTATTATTATAATAATTTTATTATTAGTTATTATTGTTAATCTCTTTTTTAAAATTTGTTTTCTTTATTGATTAAGGTATTACATATGTGTCCTTACTGCTCCATTGCCCCTCCCCCCCGTTGTTAATCTCTTAATGTGCCTAATTTATAAATTAAACTTAATCATAAGTCTGTATGTATAGGACAGAACAAAATATTTATAGGATTCAGTGCTATTCATGATTTCAGGCATCCACTAGGGCCGTGGTTGGCAAACCGCGGCTCGCGAGCCACATGCGGCTCTTTGGCCCCTTGAGTGTGACTCTTCCACAAAATACCATGTGCAGGTGCGCACGTACAGTGTGATTGAAACTTCGTGGTCCATGTGCAGAAGTCGGTTTTCGGCAATAAATAATATCGTTATTAAGTATGATATCAAGTTTTATTCAACGTACCTATAGTTTAACTAAGACTTAAAACTTTAGGTAAAGTTTATTAAGTTAATTTTAGGGAACGT
>NW_005363247.1:3651038-3667511 GCF_000412655.1 Myotis brandtii
TTTTAGCAAAGTCCAGCTTAGGAGTACCCTAATTAATAACAATGTACCTACCTATATAGTTTAAGTTTAAAAAATTTGGCTCTCAAAAGAAATTTCAATCGTTGTACTGTTGGTATTTGGCTCTGTTGACTAATGAGTTTGCAGACCACTGCACTAAGGGATCTTGGGATGTATCCCCCTCAGATAAGGGGGGGTCTACTGTGTAGTTACTGCCGAGCAAGGACATTGTTCCCACATTTTGTGTTTCCCCAGAGTTTAGTTCAGTGGGTCCTATACATGTAGTGGTGCTTATTACCATTTATTTCATTTGAATTTGAAAGAGGACCTGTTCAGGTGCCTCCATGCCTCCAACCTCTGCAGATTCCACTCAAGAATAATGGTGAATTGTGACTTTGTGTTCAACCCTCCCTCCCCCAGGGTTATCACTATCAACATAATTATTATTTGCAATAATAGTTTCTGTTGGCAGATGGTGGTGATTCTACAAATCCCTTCTGGAGCCCAGAGAGAAACGTTCCACTTGAGATAAATGTTGGGTAACTGAATTTAAGAGAAAACATATTCAGATATTTTTATGACTCTAATTCACTTGTGAATTGTACTTTTTTCACTGATTTTCTATAGTTATGAGTCCTTAGGAAATCCATTTTGAGTTGCTTATAATAATTTTAACACTACTGAAAAATGAAATGAAATAAAACCACACCTTGTTTCATGAGTTTATTGTAGACAGCTCATAATGTGTAGATAAGCACACAGAAGAAACTAAAGAATCTCTAATCTCACAACCCAGAAATAATCATGATTAATATTCTGGAGTTCCCAAAGCTTTTCCACGCATAAGAAATTATGTGTGTTGACATAAGAAACTCTAAACCTGCAGAGAATTTTTGTGAGAGTTTATTTGAGCCAAACTGATGACAAGTGCCTGGGAGCAAGATCTCAAATGCTTCGGAGAATCACAATTTTGCAGCTTTTATGCATTTGAAATTAAAGAGGGAATGTAAGGAAGGTTACATGGAGGTGGGAGAAAGCAAGGCCAGGATTGGATTACAAACTAGTTAAGATTATGTGCTCTAACACTAGACAGGGCTTGCTTAAGCCTTTTAGTAAGAAGTTATATTTCTGGACAGTGTCTACACACCATGACCTGGCCAGTTAGGAATTTATGATCAGATCACCCTGAGATATTATTTTTCATAGAACCACTTTTTTTGTCATGCTGAGCATGCTACTTTGTTATCTACTTTTATTAATTTTTATAGTTGTTAAGCACTTTTTATTTTATTATATATATTTAATTTAATTTTTCTTTTATATTTTTAGCCATTTTTATTTTCCTTTTTTGTTACCTACCTTTAAAATTGAATAACAGTTGATATGCCACTCTCTATAGCAATACAATTGCTATAATAATTTATTATTTTACTAGACAGGTGGGGTCCCTCAGCCTGGCCGGCAAGGGTGCAATGGGGGCTGAGGGAGGTTGGCTGTGGGAGCCCACTGACCACCAGTGGGCAGCTCCTGCGTTGAGCATATGCCCCCTGGTGGTCAGTGCACATCATACCAACCGGTTGACCAGTTGCTTGGTCGTTCGGTCATTCGGTCACTTAGGCTTTTACATATATAGATAGATGACTTTTTCATAATATATTTAACCAAGCCTCCTTATTTTTCTCACTATTATATGAATGTTACAGGCACTTTTGTCAACAAATATTTCTCTGAATCTCCTATTAAGCCCCTGTAAGTAGGGTTTCTGAATCGGAGGTCATGATTTTTCTTGAGATACGGTAAAATTTCTCCTTACAAAATTTGTATCAATTTATACTCCTACAAGTGGTGTAGATTTTTTAGAATCACCATGAAAATCTCTGCTGCCATATACTTTTAAAATAAAAGTGTGTGTATAGGGATTAACAAACATTTACTGAGCCTCCTGCTCAGTGCCAGGCACTGTTCTGGGCACTGGAAGAGTGAGTGAACAAGACAGGCAAGGACCCTATCTCAGAGACCTTAAGTCTTATTGATGTCATTGAACAATAAACACATAAGATTGATTTCAGGCTGTGATCAATGCTGTGAAGAAGAGTAAGGCAGTGTGTGTCTGCATTTGTGTAAAAGTGGGGGTGGGGTGAAAGTATCACTATTTTAGATAGATGGTCAGGTGAGTCCAGCATAAGGATGCAATATCAAAATAGAAACTGTTTCTAAAACGAATGCCTATCTCAGAAAACCTTGAATGTGGACAAATATAAAAAGAAAAAAGTTGCCTATAATCCTAGCAATTTGGTTTACAGATTTTCAGTTTTTGTTTCATCACACACACACACACACACACACACGCATTTATATATTACTAGGATATTACTGCTTACAGTATGCATACTCATTCAGCGTGTGTCGACAGTAGTTGTCAGAAGTTTGTACAGCCGGTGGGTCTAGCAGAGAGTTCAGTGCTCAGAAACAGGCTTTTATTCTGAGGCCCAGTACTTACCAAGAGCTTTGCGATTGCAGCATCCCTCGGTAATTCGTTTTAAAATGTTCCCTTCTCCTCTTTCTCCTAAAAGGGCTGTGTGGCATGTATATGGGTTTGTTTGTTTTTCATTAAAGTGGGATAAACTTCATTCCCTTGGGTGGAAATATTTGCCACCGTCTAGAGATCCTTGGAGAAACCATGGAAGGCCACAGGACAGGCTCGAGGAATTAGTTCGGAGATGAACATTACCAAGAGGAAACTTGCTAAAGCAATCTTGTAGATTCTTGGCGGATATCCTCCCACTTCTGAAAAAACTACAGTCGATTCCCTCTCTGTCAGGCCTCTACTAGTAAATAGCACCTTTCTGTCACACAAATGTGTTAACTGAGGGGTCTTTTCTGATACCTTTTTCTCTTAGAGGCCATATTCAATGCATCAGCAAGTCCAGTTGGCTGTATCTTCAGGTTAAATCCTGGCTCCAGCCATTTCCCGCTACCTCTGTCATCATCACTGTGGTGCACAGCGCCATTATCTCTCGCCTGAAGTATTGCACCTGAAGTACTCCTCACTGGTCAGATGTAATGGATTTTATACCTTTCTCCTCTGGGTGCACAACCCCCTCCAATCATCTTTTCCTCACAAAGCAGCCAGCGCAACTCTATCTATCAGCACCTGGGCAGGAAACAGATGGTCGACACAAATTGGGTAATTGGAAGAGAGTTTAATAAAGAGACAATTTACAAAGATGAGTAGTTTTGAGGGAAACCAGAAAGGAATGGTGTGGTATCTCGGCAATAGGAAGTGATTCCCAGAATCCAGAAAGGGGAATGCCCAGACCTCACTCAACCCGAGTTCTGGCATGCCCTCCTTACAGTCCAATCCCATTCCCCTGGGGCTACCAAGTCAGGGGAGGTGGGTAAAGAATGGATCTGGAGGGACCAAGAGAAGAAATCCTCTAAAAATGTGAGTCAGAGAATTTCCTTCCTTGCTCCAGATCCTCAAATGAGTGCCTGTCTGAGCTGTTAGGAGGATATAATTTTTCTCCTCTCCTGCTTCCCATCAGAAGAGCTATTCCTAAGCACACCCTGGCTTCTGTCTCCAGACGCTCTCCTGGGAAGATGGGCCTACTTGTCTGATTGATAAGTGTGGAATGGAAAGCCAGGCGTGGCCCTTCACCCCTTTGGGAGGGAGCCAGCCAGGAAAAAACAGGTGCTCTCCTCTGCCATCAAGTAAACCTTCCTCAGGCTGCCTCTGCCTCTGCCTGTCACGTGATGCTGACTTCACTTGTCACTCAGTGGTTCTTTCTGCTTAATATTGGAGTTCAGTATCAGCAAGCCCACTTGGCTAACTAACCTGGAGCAGCGTCTAACACCTGCACCTCTATTAGTAATAAAGCTGGTGTGTTGGCGTCCATCTGAACTTTAAAACAGACTTTCTTTCACTCACTCATTAAGTATTTTTCGAGAGCCTACTGTGTTCCAGATACTATTCTGCTACTTAGGATACATTACAGAGGGGAAAATAAAAGAACAACAGGTTAAAATGTCCCACTTTATTCCACCAGTTACCTAAAATCTGGGTGAGGTACAATTTATTGGGGATCTCTTCTGAGGCCTTCAAGATTTATTCAGAGTAAAGTTCTGATTAAAATAGAAAGTTTCATCTTAGCCAACAAGGCTCTTCTGATACGATCTCTGCTCCTTCTTTCTTCATCTCTGACCACACTCCCCTTCCTGGTCATGTTGGCTTCCTTGCAGTTCTTTGAACACACCACACCCAGCCCCTCCTCTGTCCTCTTCATGTGCTGTTCCTTCCACCTGGACCACTCCTCTCCTAGGTGGACCCTTGATCAGCTCTCTCACTTCAGTCAGGTATCTCTTTGAACATGTTGATGTAAGAAACATGAAGTCTGTAGATAATATTCGTAGGAGCTTATTTGAGTCAAACTGATGACAATTGCTGGGGAGAAAAAATCTTAAATCAGCGGTTCTCAACCTGTGGGTCGTGACCCCTTTGGGGGTCGAATGACCCTTTCACAGGGGTCGCCTAAGACCATCGGAAAACACATATATAATTACATATTGTTTTTGTGATTAATCACTAGGCTTTAATTATGTTCAATTTGTAACAATGAAATTGGGGGTCACCACAACATGAAGAACTGTATTAAAGGGTCGTGGCATTAGGAAGGTTGAGAACCACTGTCTTAAATGCTTCAAAGAATGACAGTTTTGCAGTTTCTTTTATACATTTGATTTTAAGGAGAGGACCTAAGGAAGATTAAATGGAGGTTGGAGAACATAAAGTGGGGATCAGATTACAGGATAGTTAAGATTATGATTATGCTCTGGCCTGTGTGGATAGAGCATTGGCCTGTGCACTGGAGGGTTGCAGGTTCAATCCCTAGCCCCGTGTGTGGGATGTAACCAATCAATGTGTCTCTCTCACATCAATGTTTCTCCCTTTCTCTCTCTCTCTCTCTCTCTCTCTCTCTCTCCTTTACCCCTGCCTTCCTTCTTCCACTCTATCAATGGAAATAATATCCTCAGATGAGGATTAACCAAAAAAGAAAAAAAGATTACGATTATGTGCTCTCAAGCTTTAGAAGCAGGGGTCTGAAGGGGACATTTCAAAGGTGTGTTAACCTAAATACACAGAAACAATGGACAAGCCTTGCTTAAGGCAAAGATAAGCCTTTTAGTAAAGAAGTTGCATGCCTGGTGTGTGACTACTCACCAGGACCTGCCCAATTATTTGTGATTTATTACAGCATCCCTTTTTCGTCCACAAATGTTATCATCACAGTGAAGCTTTCCTCATCCATCTGTATACAATGAACACCACACATCTGTTTCTAGTCCTTCTCTACTTCCCTTATCCAGTTTTACTTTTCTTCACATCATTTATCACCACCACATGCATGTGTCACATGTTTAGAAGAGTGGCTGACACAGTGGAAGCACTTTATGTTGACAATGAACATGGACTTACATAATGCTCACTGTTTGCCAAGCACCTGTTTTAAGAGCTTTATAACTATTAACTCGTTAATATCATCATACCACTTCATACCAACCATCTAAGGTAGGAACTGTTATCACTTGTATTTACAGATAAAGAAGCTAAGGCACAGAGAGGTTATGTAATCTGTCCAAGGTCACACAGTCTGTTAGGGATAGAGCAGAGATTTAATTGAATCCTTGATGGGAATTATATACTGTAGTAGAATAGAAACCTTGTTTTGTTCATGTTCTAACACCAGAGCTTAGAACAATGCCTGGTACTTAGTAAAAATGTATTAATAAACAAGTGAATGATATTATCTGCTTCTTAGTTTTGAAAGTTAAAATTATTAATATATGTAAAGGGCTTAAATCAATGCCTGGGACATAGAGCTCCATAAAGATTAAAAATAAAATAAAATAAAAAGCCCTCTAAAATGTCAACTACTTTGGGGTGGATTTTTAATTATATTTTCAATTCAAACAAAACTGCAGTATATATAAAAAATAAATAAAATAAAATAAAATAAAATAGAAGCTGTCCATAGCTGCTTTACAGTTAACCTTGGCCAATATCAATACCCCCATTCTCTCTTCTGAGCAGCAATTACATATTGTAATGGGTTGGTTCTCAACTTAATATTAGAAGAACAGTTTTCAAACTCTGCTTATATCTATTATTACTGGACTCTGAGCTGGACTAAAGTCTTCATACTAAAATCAAATGATGGAATTTTCTCAACTCTCTGAAAAACCTCAAAATAGTGGGATAAAACCTTTAATTTTTAAAAAACATATTTTTATTGATTTCAGAGAGGAAGTGAGAGGGAGAGAGAAATAGAAACATCAATGATGAGAGAGAATCATTGATCAGCTGCCTCCTGCAGGCCCCTACTGGGGATCGAGCCTGCAACCCAGGCATGTGCCCTTAACCAGAATCAAACCCAGGACTCTTCAGTCCACAGACTGGCACTCTATCCACTGAGCCAAACCAGCGAGGGCAGAACCTTTATATTTTTAGAGTATCTTTTGTCTCATTAGTTTTTCTTAAAACACCAGAGTGCATCTTATCTGCCAGGTACAAACGTGAGTGAATAGTAGCAACAAATACTAACAGGAAAAGGTAGAAATAGCCTTACTTGGAAACCAGGAAGCAGCCTTGTTTCGTTTATAAATATAAGATCAAGGGAGTATGATTTCCTCACCAACATTGAATATTCTTGAAAAATAAAATAAATGCATAAATAATCATATATCTATATAGATATCTGAATTTAGATAACAGACACACAGGTAAGTCTTTTTCTACTAAATCAGAGTTTTTTTGGATTGAATAAGTACATCTATATTTTATCGCGTGACACAGAGAATTAGTTCCTTGACTTCCAGGATGTTCTCCTTCCTGAACAAATTAGAGAACCATTGAACTTGGAAAGCCAGAACAAAGGAAAAGTAACCACCTGGCAAACCCAGTGTCAGAGATTTCCCACTGGCTCACTCATCACTCAAGTGAGGAAACCTTCAAGGACTTAAGCAGAATGTATTTTCAATATAACTTGATCTGAAGTTTCTTTTGTATCCACGTGGAACTATTCAAGTGTTAAGAGTGCCAAGAAATGCAGTTCTACAATGTTGCTTAGATGCTATAAAGATAACTCATAGCCCTAGCCTGTTTGCTCAGTGGTTAGAGCATTGGTCCCAGATTGCAGGGGCCCAGGTTCTATTCTGGTCAAGGGCACATACCCAGGTTGCAGGCTTGATCCCCCGGCCCAGTCAGGGCCTGTACGGGAGGCAACCAATCAATGTGTCTCTCTCATATTGATATTTCTCTCTCTGGTGTCTCTCCCCTCCCTTCCATTCTCTCTAAAAAAACAATGGAAAAAATATCCTTGGGTGAGGATTAACCAAAATAAATAAATAAATAACTTATATATCATTTTTTTTTGTTTTTACTTTTTAATATATAACCATCAAGAAAACCATGCCCCTGGACAGTGTCACTCAGTGGTTAGAGCATCTGTCCACATACCGAAGGGGCTCAGGTTTGATTCCTGGTCAGGGGCACCTATCTGGGTTGTGGGTTCAATTCCCAGGCCCAGTTGGGGCAAGTGATGGAGGCAACCAATCGATGTATCTCTCTCACATCAATGTTTCTCTCTCTTTCTCCCTCCTCCCCACTCCCCCTCCCCCCAGTCTCCCTCTCTTTCATGCTCTCCAAAAAAAAATCAATGGAAAAAAATATACTCGGGTAAGGATTAACAAAACAAAAAAAGAAAGAAAATTATGATTGGTAAAGCTTAGAAAAGAAAAGCCAAAATACTTCTTAAATGTTATTTAGCTACCTCATATTACCTTGCTTAATTATTTTTGCAAAGTAATTGTCTCAGTGTAGGCACTGAATGGCAAGAAGAAGTTTGCAGCTTAAGAGTAAAAATGTGAAAATAACATGTCATTTGAAGGGCCTAATTATGCTTTTGGAAAGGGCACTGAACTGGAGCTATTTTCATTAGTGGGCATTGACTGTGCAAATTCCCACTTCAACAGGGCCTGCCATTGCCCCCAAACCTTGCCCCTTGTGTAAATATTAGTGCAATTTCTACCACAAGCATAAATCATGGGGATATTAACCAGATCTCCTTGAACAGTTCACTGAGTTCCTCCTGGTGGTAATGAATCTCATCCAGCAGTCAGCTGAAACATGTTTATCTTAAAAGATTTAAACATTTACTTGGTGCAAAATAAGGGAGCAACAGCAGCATGTTTAATGGCAATTTTCTCAGCAAAAAAAAAAGGAGAAATAGATGTATGCATTTACAGTAACTCCTTACCTCACAAACAAATCTGAAAAAGAGGAAGATATAAAATCCCTCCCACGAAAGTTGCAGTCATTTCTCAAAAGAACCCAAACAAAACAAAACAAAATCCTCAGAACTTGGAATGTCCCCTTTCCCTAATTTTCCTTTCCTTTTCAGTGTTGGCACTCTATTTCTCTCTCCACTATATCTTTCATCTTGATAAATCCCCTTAGATCACAGGTGGGCAACCCCTGGCACGCGTGCCAAACATGGCACGCCAGTAACTTTTGCTGGCACGCGAAACCCTCTCTTATAATCTTCCATTTACAATTTTCTTCTTAATATAGACTTTTTTATTTTTCAGATAAATCCAGTGTAGGTGCATCTTAGATAAATAATTTTACATAACAAGTTATTTTAAAGACCATAGACATGGATTGACGAGAGAGGGGAAGAGCAATTTCTATGCCTCTGCCTTAACTCTCCCTGCCTTCCTAGATCCGACCAGTGTTTTGGTTTCATCCACATACGCTTGTGAATCTTTGTTCTCAGTGATGAATTTTGTTAAGTCTCGTAATAGGAGTAGCCTGACGGATGAAAGCAGTAGCTCGTGCATATCTCTGAAGGTCACGAAATATAAACCTGATGTAAAATCTCTGTCATCAGTGATGCAGCAGCAAAAGTCCTGGCACGCAGAAGAATTTTGAGTCAGAGATTTTGCTGGTTTTGGCACGCACTCACAAAAAGGTTGCCCACCCCTGCCTTAGATCCTCACTATATTAATTTTTTCAAAGTTTCTCCCACAGGCAGTGTTATTGAAACCAATCTAGTCTCACCAGTACAAACTAGGCAACCAGGGCAAGTTTGTGCCACTAACAGAATGATTTCTACTCAATCCAAGAATCAGCCAGGTTCGCACAAGCAAACAAAACAGCAAGACAGATTAGCAGGTCTCTACATCAGTCTGGAACCCTTTCTGTCTTCCTGGACAGGTTTCCACATCTGCTAAAAAAAAACTTGTACATAATATGCTTCAAAAAATTATTTATAGATCAATCTGGAATTCTTGCTTAAAATATGGAAAAATAGATAAAATATTGCAAACCGCCTCTTTTTCTTTGGCATTTTATTTTATTTTTGAGAGAGAGAGGAGAGAAGCATTGATCTTGCTGTCCTACTTATTTATGCATTCATTGGTTTCTTCTTGTGCCCTGACTGAAGATCCAACCCACAACCTTGGCATATCAGGATGATGCTCTAACCAACTGAGCTACCCTGCCAGGGCATGTAAAAGCTGCCTCTTATTGTGAGCCTGGTCTTGTGATGACACCACGCAAGCCTCATCTTGTGATGACACTGTCCAAGCTGCTTCACCCTGGTGCTCAGCCTCATGGAAGATGTCACGCACTTTCTGTTGCATTTTAAACTTGTCTATTCATCCTATACAACAAAACAGGTAGATTTTCCCATAGCTCTACTTCAGTTTAGTCTCGTATATTGGTGGCTCCTATAGGAAGTGGCCAGATCTGTTGCGACTCAATGTCGCTTAGAATGTAACACAAATGTAAACCTCAATATATCTGAAGATCCAATGCTTATATGTCATTTTTGCCTACCTTTCCATTAAAAGCTGTGAACATTAAAAGAATGTTATGTAAAAATAAACTCTATGTTTCCATACAGAATAAAAAAGGATAGAAGACTGCAGTTAGCATTTCTAAAAATAAGGTTAGGAACATTGCTCTTGCAATGTAATTACAAAGCCACTAATGATTGTAGTGAGTTATGAAATGCAGAGGTTTACAAAATTCAATTGCTACTCTAATACATGGGCCACATCAGGAGATCATAGACTAACTTCTAGAAAACTTTCAATGCAAATTCACAAATTTACATTCTGCAGTCGTGCACCCTGAATCATAAGATATATTGTAAAATACAAAGTCAAGAATAATCTCTATTTTTTAAAAATAACAACTGGCTTGGCCAACACTAGTAAATCTATTGCATTTTCAACTTTAAGGTTGTTTGTTACTACCTTATGTCTAATCTACTTTATTTAATATAGTTCATACAACTTTTACAGTAAAGAACATAGTAGAGCATATATCCTGGCATTGTCAGTTTATGAAAATAAGGATGGGGAGAAAAATAATTATCTAGCAATATTATGGGCGATATTTTTCAGGCCCTCACGCCCAGTCCACCACTAAGTCCTATCTATTCTACATTAAATATCTACCTTTCATCCTCTTTCCTGCTCTCCCTCAGGCCTAGTTACCATCCTCTCTCACCTAGACTAGTGCAGAACCCCCTTGACTGTCTTCGCACTTTTACTCTTGCCTCCCTCCCTTCCCCTGTAATATATTGAGCACACAACAGTCAGAGAGATATTTAAAATTTTAAATCAGATTACCTGACTCCCCTTCTTAAAAGCTCACAAAGGCATCTCCCTGCACTTAGAGTAAAATCCATACCCCTTGGCTTGGCCCACATTGTGCTGTATCGCCAGCTCCTCCTGTCCCACCACACTGCTTTTTAATGTGCCGTTTTCCAGCCATGCACTGGCCTTTTCCCCGTTCCTTTAATGTGCCAACCACTTGCCGCTACCTCTGCCTGGAACAAGTGTCTTTCTGCTTTTTTTTAAATCACACCGAATACTAAATACTAATTGTATTTCCGAACAGCAAAGTTATTGTTCAGTCATTTTCTTTTCTTTGAGCCACTGGGTAGATATGGCTGCTTCACCATGATCTGTCCTCCCCTCCTTCTTGGGCATGAAGAAGACTCTACTACTTCCTAGCCCACTTGTAGTAAGCTGAGGCCATGTGGTCAGTGCTAGCCAATGAAATGTGGGCATGAGGAAGCTGTGTCACTTCTGGGCTGAGGCAGTGGACCCTCTGATTTTTGGCATGGCCAATCCCCATCATCATTCAGGTGTTGGCTCAAATTCCATCAGTTTAGGGAGTTCCCTCACCTCCAGTCCAGTCACTCTGCCCAGATGACCGTTTTATCCTCCTCCATTACACTATTTACTATTTGAAATCATTGAGATGTTTATTTAGTGTCTTCTCCTCCACTAAAAGTATTAAGTTTCATAAGACAGTGACCTTTTTAAAAAAAAAATATATTTTATTGATTTTTTTACAGAGAGAAAGTCCTCAACAGATGACCCTGTTTTTTCCTCCTCCATTACACTATTTACTATTTGAAATCACTGAGATGTTTATTTAGTGTCTTCTCCTCCACTAAAAATATTAGGTTTCATAAGACAGTGACCTTTTTTAAAAAATATATATTTTATTGATTTTTTTACAGAGAGAAAGGGAGAGGGATAGAGAGTTAGAAACATCGATCAGCTGCCTCCTGCACACTCCCTACTGGGTATGTGCCTGCAACCAAGGTACATGCCCTTGACCGGAATCGAACCTGGGACCCTTGAATCCGCAGGTCGACGCTCTATCCACTGAGCCAAACCGGTTAGGGCAGACAGTGACCTTTTTTTACCTTTTGCACTGCGTTTTCCCCTATGGCTAGTGTGGTGGCTGGCCCATAGCAGTGCTCAAGAAATATGTACTAAATATATGAATAAAGTGGAAATAAAAAACATTCAACCCATCCACAAATTTCAAGACATCAAATATGGCAAACCTTATTTAGTTAATCATTAATCCATTCACCCATCCACAAATTTATCCAATAACTTTCACTGAGCACTTACTATGAGTCAGGCCTTGTACTAGATAATGCAAAAGTTAGTAAAACAGGGTCCTCACCATTGCAGCACTCATATCGCGGTAGGACAGTAGGATGTAAGCATATAATTATGATAAATATAGTAAGTACATTACAAAATGAAGATTGGTGCAAAGTGCTGGCAGAGCAACATGGAGAGAGGAATTAGTTATCACACATTATTGAACTGTTTCTCTAGGAATCTCTCTATATATATAAGCCTAATATTCTAAGTGTTTGATCATTCAACCATTCAACCAGTCGCTGTGATGTGCACTGACCACCAGGGGGCAGACACTCCAACCAGTAGGTTAGCTTGCCGCTGGGGTCTGCCCGATCAGGACTGGGTCAGCCTAGCTGGACACGCCCTGGAGCCCTCCTGTGGTCCCTCCCTGGCCCCTCTCATGCACCGGTGGGGTCCCTCGACTTGGCCTAAGCCCTCTCACAATCCAGGACCCCTCAGACGATGCCAGAGAGCCAGTTTTGGCCCAATCCCTGCAGGCCAGGCCAAAGGGACCCCACAGGTGCACGAATCCATGCACCAGCCCTCTAGTATATGTTATTCAGTATTTTGATATAGAAGTGCTAAATTGTGAAGCTTATGTTATGCTACAATTGCAATGATCCTTTAAAATCCTCAGAAAAGCATTACCAGTCTAATAAGATGTTAAGAATAGTTTGGCAAATTCAAATTCATTCATTCATTCATTCATTCATTCATTTATTTATTTTTGTTAATCCTCACCTGAGATATTTTTCCATTGATTTTTAGAGAGAGTGGAAGGGAGTGGGTGAGAGGCAGAGAGAGAGAAACATCCATGTGAGAGAGACACATTGATTGCTTGCCTCCTGCACTTGCCCTGACTGGGGCAGGGATCGAACTTACAAGCCAGATATGTGCCCTTGATGGGGAATTGAACCTGTGATCCTTCAGTCCAAAGGCCTACACTCTATCCACTGAGCCAAACCAGCTAGGGCTAGCAAATTCAAATTTAAGTGGCATGCCACTTATTTTCCAAGAAGTGCTATTCTGTTTGTATCCACAAAGTAAAATTGTCATTATGCCTGGGCTGTACAACTGGATGTGGAAACTCTTGTTTTAACAAATAGAATTTGTGAGCCTGGTTAGGAATTTAATGTCTTTGTGCTTTGGTTTTCCCACTGATATGACATAATGTCAGAAACATTTATTCTCTTAACTTCATAGATACAGAGATCAGAATGATGATTGTCAAGGGGAGGGGACTTGGGGGACTGGGTGAAAAAAGAGAAAGGATTAAGAAGTACAAGTTGGGCCAGAACCGGTTTGGCTCAGTGGATAGAGCATTGGCCTGTGAACTGAAAGGTCCCAGGTTCGATTCCAGTCAAGGGCATGTACCTTGGTTGCAAGCACATCCCCAGTGGGGGGTGTGCAGGAGGCAGCTGATGGATGTTTCTCTCTCATCGATGTTTCTAACTCTCTATCCCTCTCCCTTCCTCTCTGTAAAAAATCAATAAAATATATTAAAAAAAAAAAAGAAGTACAAGTTGGTAGTCACAGAACAGTCATAGAGAATATAGTCATCAATATTGTAATACCTATGTACGGTGCCAGATTGGTACTTAAAATATCGGGGGGATTACTTTATAAAGTACTACATGACTGACTAACAACCAGTATTCTGTACACCTGAAACTAATACAAAATATTATTGAATGTAAACTATAATTGAAACATTTTACATATAAAAAAGAAAAATTAAAAATATGAAAAATAAAATAAAGTTTTCAGAGTAAGCCTGTTATTTGAATCAAGACTTATAGGAAGTATGCAAGCTGACTATGCAGAATTCCAGGCAGAGGGATCTGCCAGTGCAACAGTCCAAAGGCAGAAAGCCTGTGTGGAATGTTCGAAAAGGACGAGCAAGTGGTTAGGGGTGGCTGATGGTTCTGTATGTGTGGGAAAGGAAGAGGAAATGAAGTTACCATGAAGAGAGAGTACAGGATCTCCTAGACCAGCGGTCGTCAACCCTTCGGACCTCACAGACCACCAGTTGGCAACCGCTGTTTTGGCTTTTACTCTGAATGGAATAGGGAACCACTCAATGGCTTTGAGCAGAGAAGGAACTTGATCTGATTTTTGTTTTTAAAGGATCACTCTGACTGCCTTGTTTGAGAATACCTTGTAAGAGGGCAAGGGTGGAAGCAGAGAAAATGTTTGGGAGATTAACGCCGTGATCCAGTGGGAGGTGACAGTGACTTAGACAACGATAGTCGTAGTGAAGATGGTGAGAAGTGGTTAAAATCTTGGTGTATTTTGAAAACAGAGCCATTGAAGTTTCCTGACAATTTAGGAAATGTGGAATGTAAGAGAAAGAAAGGATGTGGGATGTAAGAGAAAGACAGAACTCATTAACGTGTCTGTGGATTGAGCAAACAAAGGGCAGAGGTGGCATTGACTGAGATGTCATCTGTGTTTTACTGAGCTCTGCACCATACTCAGAAGTCTACCAATCAGGATGAACTTAATTAGATTGAAGCATGGATGCACATTGGTTAAGGGTGTAGCTTCTGGAAGCTGCCTGCCTAGGTTCTAATCTTAACTCACCACTTACTAGCTGTGTGACACTGAGCAAGTTACTTAACCTTTGCTCAAAATTTTTTTATTTGAAATGTGCATAGTTGTTGTAGGCAGCAGGAATGGCATCAGGTGTCTGACCGGTGGGGTCAGACCGGACCTGGGTTCAGCAACTTCGGTACTTGAGTTCTGGCTAAGAAAAGAATTCAGAGCCAAGACCCAAACTCGCTAGAGAAGATAAGATTTATTATGCAAGCAAAGAGAAAGTACACTAGAAGAGAAATTTCAAGCAGGCGGGTCAAAAAGTTGCCCTGGGGAGTGGGCTAGGGCTCCTTTTAACTTCTTGGAGGGAGTTAACGGCTTTCTTCTTCAAACTGACCTATCAGGGCCTGTCCAGCCCCCTTGTTCTCCTCTAAGGGTGGGGGAACTATCACATGACTAACCACATGCCAGGGGAGAAAGACCAGAAGAATCTGACCTGTATGACTGGAGGTATTCTAGGGTGAAGAGGGGATTTTAGGGGTGAGGTCCTGAATAACAATACTTATCTCCAATATCTGCTCTGCCAGTTCTTTTTCATAGCTAGATGTCCAGGATGTCCCACCCTGGTGACCTTGTACCTGGCCCATCAACCTTGCTCTGCTCATATCTGTCAAACTGCCTACAACATAATGACAGTACCTACCTCACAGAGTTGATAATATTCAGTGAATTGATATATGAAAGCACTCAGAAATAGAATCTAACATATACATGTTAGCTAACAGAACCGTCTAAACACTAAATGTGAAAGAGTTGCAATTCTTTTTCCCATACCCTGTTAGAGTTGGTTTTTCCCATTTCTTTCCACAGTGAGTCACTTGGTGACTTTTAGTTAGGAAGTTGTAAACCTTTCTGGGAACTGCAGACTACAGGCTAAGAGTGATTGCCATTTGCCTGTTTGTCAGATGAGTGTTTAAGGAACAAAAGAAATAACACTTGGGCCAAAGGAAATGTTCACACATTCAAATATTAACGTTGAAAGCAATTATCCTCAGATTTAGCCTTTAATTTTGTTAGAATAAAGAGGGGAAATGTTTGAAAAAGAGACCTTCGATATCATCTAGCTTAACACTTCCTTTAGTCATTCCACATTGTTGTTTACCCCGGTTGCCAGCATCCATTGTCACCTGCTGGGGAGCAACTAGACCTCTAATAGTGGCATAACTCAAGACCTACTCAAGACCTTTTGATAATATGGGGCATCTTATTTCAATATCTCCAGTAATTTTCGAGGGACTTACATTTCTCTTCATCTTACTCCAATTTGCTGTTAATCTGTTGTGATCTCAGTCTCCGTCCTTCTCTGATATCTTTTTTCCATCCTATTCCTAATGTTGGACACAGCCTGGATTGCTCCCATTTCACAAAGCACAACTAATACAAGGTGAAGTCTGTAAACTCATTGTTGTAGTGGAATTCGTACTAACAGTAAAGAGTTACAGAGCTGTACAGTACAGGAAGCATCCTCAAAACCATTACCATCACTCTCCTAAAATCTAGCAGTTGGTCCTTGTCAGAGAGAATTTCTGACTCTGGAACTCATCCCAGTTATATTTTTAGGGCCTTAGGTCTCTCCTCTCCTATAATCAAATTTTAAAACCTTCTAATTTTTATTTTATTGTGCAGAGCAGTTTAATAGTTGAGTTAAACTCTTCCCATCTAAACTATGCCTTGCAGTGTTTCTCCATAACAAGGAGATGCATTAAGATATGATAAACATAAGAGACATTTATTCCAGCCGAAACCGGTTTGGCTCAGTGGATAGAGCGTCGGCCTGCGGACTGAAAGGTCCCGGGTTCGATTCCGGTCAAGGGCATGTACCTGGGTTGCGGGCACATCCCCAGTAGGAGATGTGCAGGAGGC
>NW_005363247.1:3667878-3690185 GCF_000412655.1 Myotis brandtii
ATAAATAAAAATAAATTTTTTTTTTAAAAAAAGAGACATTTATTCCAACCCCATCAATATGTGTTAACTATCCTAGAAGGCAAAACCTGGGGTCCATTTATTTAATAATGTTAATTGAGTTACTATATCAGGTACTCTGCTGGGCCTTGGAGAGGGAACAATGAGCAAACAATGACTCTGCACTCACAAACTGATGGTCAACTGCATAGATAGATAGATATTGTCTTTAAAAATTTACACAAGTGTATAATGCACATTATAAATAGTATTAAGAAAAAAGTACACAGGGCTATGCGAGTTTATAGCAGATTAACCTCATCTAGTGAAGACAGATTAAAGAAGGTTTCCTGGAACGGAGATTAGATCTGAAAGATAAGAAGGGATAAAGAGGCATGGGGGCAAAACTAGAAGGACCTGAGGTATAAGAAATCATAGCCATATGAGCAACTAAGAGGCCACTGTGGTTTGAGGAGACAGAGAGGGAGGAGGGTAGAAGGAAGGGAAGTAGATTCTTCCGGGTCTCATAGGACAGTGACCTTAATATTGTCTACAGAAAGGGAAACCAGCCGTCAGTTAAGTTATTCTGGCTGCTCCAGGGAAGAATGGAATAGAGAGAGCAGAAGTAGAAACAGGGAGGCCAGTAAGGAGGCTATGAGAGAAGTCCATGCAGGAATTTATGATGGTTACTTTAGGGTGTTGAGAGTGCTCGTGGCAAAAATGGTTAAATTGCTTTCTCTCTTTGTGCACTAAATTATGTCCTAAGGACTCTGTGTCACATTGCATATCCTATATAATAAAAGGCTAATATGCAAACCGACCAAACAGTGGAAGGACCAGTCGCTATGATGCGCAATGACCACCAGGAGGCAGACGCTCAATGCAGGAGCTGCCCTCTGGTGGTCAGTGCGCTCCCACAAGGGGAGCGCCGCTTAGCCAGAAGTCGTGCTCATGGCTGGCGAGCGCAGCAGTGGTTGCAGGAGCCTCTCTCACCTTTGCTGCAGCGCTAATAATGTCCAACTGCCGGCTTAGGCCCACTCTCCGTAGGGCCTAAGCCGGCAGTTGGACATCCCCTGAGGGCTCCCAGACTGCGAGAGGGTGCAGGCCAGGCTGAGGGATACCCCCCTCCAGTGCACATATTTCATGTGCTGGGCCTCTAGTTTCAAATCAAGAGAAATCAAGGCTTCTCAAACTTGGCACTGTCATTTTAGATGAGCTAATTCTTTGTTTGGGGCTTGTGCTCACGCATTGTAGGATGTTTAGCAGCTTCCCAGATCTTTACCCACTCGTTGCCAGGAGCACCTCTTCCTCCCCACCAGTTATGACAATGAAAAATGTTCCCTGAACAATGCTAAATATCCATGGGGACTTGGCAAAGGTAAGGAACACATAAAATCGTCCCTGTTGAGAACCACTGTTCTATATAAACAGATTGATTTGGTTGAAATTCTCTGAAAAAAATGTTAAGAATTTCAGAACAGCTTTTCTGAAAATAATTAAGATGAAAATCACAACAAAACTGAATGTTTTGGGAGGTGTTCTGCAATAAAATTTCAATTTGTACAAATAAGAAATAATAAGGAAAAAAGAAACTGATCTGGAAAAGGGTTTGTCCATTATCAATTTTTAAAAAAATCTTTATTTTCGAAAGTATTACATAGATCCTCCTTTTCCCCTCACTAACTTCTTCCAGCCTGCTCCCATTCCCCCCCAGTCCCAGGCCCTCACCACCCCATTGTCTGTGTCTACTGGTTATGCATATATGCATACAAGTTCATTGGTTAATCTCATTATCAAATTTTGTTTCATTATTTCAAACTAAGTTTTCTACATCCTTCTATCACTACAGGAAAAAAAAAATACACCGAAAAACCTTTTTTGCCTAAACTTTTTAAGAAGGTATTTCTCAAGGTTTTCTTTTTTTAACTCCAACAGAATCTTCCAGAATGACTGCGATATGCTCCTGATTATTTACATAACATTTCTTTGAGAGGAAGCAGGCACATTGCAAACACAGACACAGACAGTAACTTAGAATTTTGGCAGATGATTTTTTTCCTCTTCTTGAACATAGGGCCTGGATATTTTAGATTCACATGAAGAATAATTCATGTATAAGGCATTAGAGATTCCACTTAACACTTTATATTTAGGACTGGCAAAACATGTGCTGAATAAATTACTATTTTAAAAAATCTCTAAATTTGACTAGCTGTAGAGATTACTTAGGGGGAAAAATCTAGCCCTAAATTTTGTTCTTTAAATAGTTCATAACTTGCTTTAAAAGAAGGTAAAATTAAATTAGCATAAGGATTTTAGTATAATTGGTCTGACTGAGAGTGGATCTGTTAGGACAACAGTGCAGTGATAGAGGGAAAGGGGGTGGGGTGAGGTAGAAGTGGACAAAGCAGGGATACATGGGAATGGAAAGAGACTTGACTTTGGGCGATAGGCACATGGTGTGGTGTGCAGATGTTTTATTAAGTTGTACACTTGAAACCTGTATGGTTTTATGAACCAATGCCACCCCCCAAAAATATAATTTTAAAGAGAGTGGATCTTTTAGTATTTTTATAGCATAGAAGGCATTTCCTTGTCCCTGCCTCCACCTCCCACATTCTACCACCACGAACTGTCCTTTTGGCAGACTGTTCTCAAAGGCCTCATGGAAGGAAAATTTCCCTTGGATTTTGTCCTTTCCCTTTCACAGATGGGTTCAACTGAATGGTCTATGATTCAGTTCCAAATCATTATTGGCAGATAACCGGAGTTTAGAAAGATTTACTGCTTTGTTGTTGTTGTTGTTTGTTCAGAAAGCATTGCATTCTGAATGTAAACCTCAAAGTATACTCTTTGATAGGCCACTTTCTTCCACCCAGAGCACTTCAGCACCACCGCCCACTCGGGGAGCTCTAGATTGTTTCCCACTTTTCTCACAGGACATTTCTTTGTTTGTTTGTTTCAAAGAAATGTGTACTTGTATTTCAGCAGGGGGTAGTACAAATCTGAGCTTACAGACACTGTGGGGGTCAAACTACACTTCCCTTTAGGCTCTTTCAGAATTTAAAAGCTCGGGAGATGTTGATCACTCGTTTATATAGTTGATCACTGAAGCCAAACACTGAAATGTAATCTAGAGATCATGAGAACATTTTGCACTGTGTTTTGCACATCAACCTAGTAAAAGCATGCGACTTTCTCTAGGGGCTCTGATGGAACATATGTGTCATTAGCAGACAGAGGGTGTGCGCACATGCGATTTCCCTCCAACATATACAATCGGTGTCTCACACAACTGCAGTCCCTGCCTACAATCTGGGCAATCGATTTCTTCCTTCACAGGGATTTACATTAAGAGAAAACACTGTCTTTGCCATGTCAATTTACATTTCTTATGCACTGCATCTTAGGGAAAATAAATGAAAAACTTTCCATGGGTGGCAAATACTGTCTCCAAATTGAATCCTTGGATTAGAGGAAGCCTTAGGAAACTGGTTCGTGCCCAGATGTTCACAGATACAGTACTGGAGAGTAGAGGCAAACGTCCTAAAAAGCATTTGGTGTCAGACTAAGACACAAAGAGTGAGAAGAATTTTCTCCTGTGAATACTAATTTCCTCATTGTAATGGGCTTCGTTCTCCTGTCTGTAAGAAAGATGTTTCTGGTTGCAGGTAATTGAAGTCAGGCTCAAATTGGCAGTGAAGGAACTGTACTAGCTCACAGAGCCAAAAGGTGCAGGGGGAGGTCAGGCTTCAGGCGTAATCAGACCAAGGCTCCAGCTCAGCCCCTCTCTGTGTCTGCGTCATTTTTAGCCTTGTTTCCTACGCAGTATATAAACAGCTGAAGTAGTTCCACATACAACAGCTTCCTCTGGAAGAGAGAATACCAACTCTTTGGTGAGAACAAGGAAGTTTCCCAGAATTTTCTCACAAAATTCTTTTTATATCCCTCTGGTCAGCACTGAGTCATGTGCCCATCCTTGAATGTTTCCACATATCAAAACTACACTATCGAGGGCTTAAGGGGTACTCTTTATTAGCTCATCCACACCTCATGGCTAACAGTTACAGAGTAAAGAAAACTATTAACATGAAGGAGGCATAGAAAACTGGACTGAGATAACTTTTAAAGAACTTACACAGCCAGGAAGAACCTTCACTAATTATGATCATCCTTTTGGTTGCTACTTCATATAGAGAAAAGATATTTTGTATGGCAGCTTTTCTCCTCTTTTCTTCACAAGGATACAACCTGAATTGTAAAAGGAGAAGGAAAGCAGTACTGGTAACACCAACTTCTCTCCGTGCCTGTCAGCGCAGGTTGCCATATCACACGATTTTATTGTTCACGTAAAAACATTCAAACCTATAAAGAACTTTTGTAAGTTTACTTGAGCCAAACTGTCAACAATTGCCAGGAAGCAGAATCTCAACAGATTGAGATAATGCTCTGGAGAATGGTGGCTTTTCACCTTGTTTCATACCTTACATTAAAGGAGGGGGACGTAGGTGGGTTACGTGAAATCCATTGGTGATAGATTATGGAGACGGGAGAAAGCAAAGTGGGGAAAACCCAGGGATTGGATAAAAAGTAAAATGATAGACACATACTTAGGTGGGTGCAGGATAGTTAACAGTCAACAATTAACATGATAACAATAACAGTGAAGGAATTTGTGGTATCTGTCCTGGCGCCCAGGGCATTTGGTTGTGCCCTGAGGTGTCTGGAAAAAAGGGGAAGTTATGTTACCCTGACATTTCAATGATATGTTATCTTAGATGCAAAAAGACAATAAGCTCAGTTAAGGTAAAGCTTGACCTTGTCAGGGAAGATACCAGCCTAGGAGGTGACTACCCACCATAACTGCTTTTAAAGTTTAATTTCAGACCATCCTTTGTGGTTACTTTAGGTCTTTGAGTTTGCAAGACTGCCATGCAGGCCTTCCCTGAGCTTGTCAGGTTAGCATGTGGCCCCTTTCGTCCACATAACTTACATGTGAAATCTAAAGAACAATATAAACAAACAAACAAAACAGAAACAGACTCATAGATACAGAGAACAGACTGATGGATGCGGGGGGTGGGGGGTGAGTGGTTGAAAAAGATGAAGGGATTGAGAAGTACAGATTGAAAGTTACAAAACAGTCACAGGAATGTATAGTACAGCATAGAAAATATGATCAATAATATTAAAATGTATGGTGCCCATTGGGTACTAGAAATATCAGGGGAAGCACTTTGTAAAGTGTATGACCGGCTAAGCACTATGCTACAACCGAAACTAACACAACATAATATTGATTGTAAACTGTAATTTTAAAAAGTTTATTTAAAAAGTATGATAGACTGTTTGGCTTAAACAGCGGAAATTTATTTCTCACAGTTCTGGAGGCTGGGAATTTCGAGATCAAGGCGCCAGCACGATTGGGTTCTGGTGAGAGCCCTCTTCCGGACTTGTACGCTTGTACATGGCTGCCTTGGGTTTTCTCTCATGGCGGGGAGAGAGAAAATCCTCTTCTTATGAAGCCATAGTCCTCTCAGATTAGAGCCCCAAACTTTTGATCTCATATACCCTTATTTCTCTTCTAAAGACCCTATCTTAAGATTCTTAAGATAGTTGCTTGAACATTAGGATTTCAACATATGAATTGGAGGAGGACCACTTTCAGTAAACAGCAGTGCGCAAATGTTAATCATTTCTAAGTATTTTTTTTAGCATCTTTTAAAAATACATATATTTTTATTGATTTCAGAGAGAGGTATGGAGAGGGAGAGATAGAAACATCAATGATAAGAGACAATCATTGATTGGCTGCTTCATGCACGCCCCCTGCTGGAGATCAACCTAGGCATGTGACCTGCTGGTTCACAGGTCGAGGCTCAACCACTGAGCAACACTGGCCAGGCTTTTGTGAGCATCTTCACTGTTCTCAGACTGGATCAGAATGTGATAATTGGGAGTGGAGTGGAGTGGAGTGGAGTGGGACAAAATACTGGGGAGGCATCACCAGTAGAACATAAACTAGAATAAATGTTGTGAGGTAGAATAAATGCTGAGGAAACTCCCAAGTGGCAGGGATCAATGAGGGTGGAGTGGTCCAGAAAACTTTATGGGATTTGGAATGGGTGGAAAAAAGTAAGAAGTCTGTGACAGGATAAAAACCTAGATCAGGAAGTTAGCAATGGGAATGGAGGGAAAAGGCCAGGTACCATTAGAGGCCTTACAGAGAATGAGGAAACTTTATAACTGATTGGCATGGAGAGGACTTCATAACTGAGGCATGGAGTGAATGAGTGAAAAGACTGGTTCTTTTAATAGAGATTAGAAATTCCAGAAGGAGGGAAGGTATGGGGGAAGTGGGGAGACATTAGGTACATAGGGAAGGATGAGGAGTTTATTTTAGAAATAATTAGTTTTAGAACTTGGAGAACTTACTGAGTAAAATGTCTGTAATGTCATAGAGCAGTGGTCGGCAAACCGCGGCTCGTGAGCCACATGAGGCTCTTTGGCCCCGTGGCATGGGACACGAAGTTTCAATCGCACTGTACGTGCGCACCCGCACGTGGTATTTTGTGGAAGAGCCACACTCAAGGGGCCAGTTTGCCGACCACTGTCATAGAGAATAAGGGCAAGGAGACGAGAAAAAGTAGGATAGGCAATAATGGGTATTTGAATCATTATCATTGGGTTGATAATTGAAGTGAAGGAAATAAATGATTTATTTGAGAAAATATGTAGAGAGATGTATGGAAAAAGAACTAATAGCTATTATCATTACCCTGAAGGATCTAGCAATGGCAAATGGCAAAATGGTATAAGACGCCTGAAAATGTGATTAATTTAATTCTGATTTTCTCAGGGTACGCACAACACTTAGTGCTATGGAAAATGAACATTTGCTTTTTAAACTATCTATCTACATATATAAAAGCCAATATGCAAAGTGTCCCCTCAGGAGTTCGACTGACTGGGAGTTTGTGCAATGACCACCAGGGGGGCGATGCAGAATGAAGGAAGGCCCCAGCCGGCAGCCAGCAGCTGGGGAAGGGAGGCCCCGGCCAGCAGACGGCAACTGGCAGCCGCTAGAGACCCTACCCATGCATGAATTTCGTGCACTGTGCCTCTAGTTCTATATAATAAAAGCCTTATATGCAAATTGTCCATTCGACAGGGAGTTTGACCACTCTGCCTGCCTGCCTGATTGCCCCTAACCTCCTCTGCCTGCCTGATTGCCCCTAACTGCCTCTGCCTGCCTTCCTGATTGCCCCTAACCTCCTCTGCCTGCCTGCCTGACTTCCCCTGCTGGCCTGATTGCCCCTAACTGCTCTCTCCTGCTGGCCTGATCGTCCCTAACAGCCTCTGCCTCAGCCCCCACCACCATGGCTTTGTCCGAAAGGACATCCGGAAGGACATCCAGTCTATCTGGTCTAATTAGTATATTCCCCTTTTATTAGTATAGATTTTTAATCTTAGTAGTGATGGCACTACTCTTGGTTTGGACAATACTTGAAATAGCAAGAATGTAGTGACCGCTTTTCTCTTTTCTTCTGGAAATAGAACTCTTTCTATTGGGAAATCCATTCTATGTGGCATGAAACATGACCTACATATTGATCACTCAGAATGTCCCCAAACAAGTGACTTGGGGACTCCAGATGGCATTTCTTCCGTGATCTATAAAAGCTGGGTCATCTTTCCTGGCCCATCTAACATGAAAGAATAAAGCTAATATGAAAAGAGGTGTTAAGTAAACAGAGGAGAGATAAGAGTGAGTGTCCAGGGCATTATTTGGATTTCTGGATCTAAATGTGCTTAATAAATTATCCCCAGAATTACTTGTTAATAGTTTTTTACTTAAGCTAGTCTGAGTTTCTCCCTTTGTTACAATCAAAAATCCTAATAAATACCCATTCTTGGCCATAATGACAAGGGTAGTTTGATAAGTACAGATGATTTAATGCAAAAGCAGAGCCAGATAACTGTCACTCTTAAACTTGTGACATGTACTTAAATCATTCTAAAAGTATTCTAATGTAAATTTAGAAGCAATGTGTTAATTTTCAATGTTATGATTGACTTAGAGCTTTATTTCTTTATCCAAAGATGTATAACTTCATACTTGATGGATGAAAAGAACTTTGGATAGCTACTTTTTCACTTTGTAAATAAAGAAATCAAAATGCACACATCTTGTACAGGGAAACTTCTAGTTACAGAACACAGAACTTAGGCCTCCCCTTTTGACGTTATCATTCTTCTTCCCATTCCTTATTGTATTAGGATGTTGGGTAGATTGCTTGCTTTAAAAAAAAAAAGATTTTGTAGAGAAGCAGGGGGAGAAAGGTAGATGTGAAAAACATCAGTTGCCTCCTATACAAACCCCAACTGGGGATTGAATCCTCAACCTGGGTATATGCCCTTATTGGGAATCGAACCTGCCTCCTTTTGGTGTAAGGGATGACGTTTCAACCAAGCCACATTGGCCAAGACAGATTACTTGCATTTAATCAACAAAAATGACAGTATACGTCTATGAAGTGGATTATAAACATATTTGTCTGCTGCTTTGTAATACATTTTTGTTTATATACAGTGGGGCCTTGACTTACGAGTGTCCCGACTAACGAGTTTTTTGAGATACGAGCCGTCTCTCGGCCGATTTTTTGCTTTGAGTTGCGAGCTAAAATTCGGGTTACGAGCCAGCTTCAGATACCCCACCGCTAGTTGGCACAGCGAACATCACAGTGAATGCCACAACATCAGCCCAGCATTCCATTCATTGTAATGGTGAAAATTGATTTGACATAGGAGTAATTTGAGTTACGAGCTCCGTCATGGAACGAATTAAACTCGTAAGTCAAGGCCCCATTGTATATACATTAGAGAATATGGAAGAATCATATAGTAAGGCACATATACAACTTGATAGCTCATCCATATCCTATATAATAAAAGGCTAATCTGCAAATTGACCGAATGGCAGAATGACCGGTCGCTATGATGTGTACTGACCACGAGGGGGCAGGCACTCAATGCAGAAGCTGCCCCCTGGTGGTCAGTGCGCTCCCACAGGGGGAGTGCCACTTAACCAGAAGCTGGGCTCACGGCTGGCGAGCACAGTGGTGATGATGGGAGCCTCTCCCGCCTCCAGGGCAATGCTAAGGATATCCGACTGACGGCTTAGGCCCGCTCCCCTGGGCCTAAGTTGGACATCCCCTGAGGGCTCCTGGACTGTGATAGGGTGCAGTCTGAGCTGAGGGACCTCCCCGAATGCAAGAATTTCATGCATCGGGCCTCTAGTATATGTATAAACACTAAAAGGTAAATTCTAAATGTGACTCCAAAAGTACTTCTAATATTACAAATCACTGTAAAATTCAGACATTCTTTGTGAAAGATTTTTTTTCTCAAAATTTTGTTTTAAAAGTTAGAAAAATTGTGTTTTCATAAGATTAGAATAATATGGTAACTTTAATTTTATTTATTATTATTGAAAGTATACAGATGTCTTGTTTTTCCCCATTGACCACTTCTAGCTTACTCCCATACCCCCATACCCCTGCCCCAGGCCTTACCACCCTATTGTCTGTGTCCATGGGTTATGCATATCTATCTATATAAAACCCTAATATGCAAATCGACCAAACAGCAGAATGACCTGCAGAACTACCGATTGGTGGGGGGAGGGGCTGAAGAACAGGCAGTGCCAGGCTGCCAGCCAAAGTGGGTGCCAGCGGGGGCCGCCCGATCACCCTGCCGGTTGCCCCACAGATAAGCCCTGATCGCTGGCCAGGCCTAGGGACCCTACCCTATATATTGTGAATAGTCTCTTAGATTTAAAATTTAAAACCTGGCAAGGCTACTCGAACACAAAAAAAACAGGATGATGCAGCAATGACATGCATGGACTCTGGCTTGCATATTTTGTGGTCAGCCCTGATTCTGAAACTTATAACTGTGTGACAAAGCCAATTACTTAACTTCTCTCTGCTTCAGTTTTTCCACCCATAAGATAGGGAAAATGGTACTACTGCCTCAGAAGGATCATGTTATGTACTACTTTTTATAATCAGGGCAAAAAAATGTAGCTGCCCATACAACAGCAAGATGCCTTTCATCTCTATGAAAAGTATGGTCACTGCTGCATGCAGCATCCCGGTTTGCAAGAGGGATGTCCCCGACTGCTGTTAGGCCCGTAAACTGGCAGTAGGACATCCCCTGAGGGGTCCCGTATTGCAAGAAGGCACAGGTCGGGCTGAGGGACCCCCCCCCCCCTGCACGAAATCCATGCACCGAGCCTCTAGTCTACATATCTAAAAGCCTAAGCCAGTGGTTCTCAGGCTTCCTAATGCCGTGCCCCTTTAATACAGTTCCTCATGTTGTGGTGACCCCCAATTTCATTGTTACAAATTGAACATAATTAAAGCATAGTGATTAATCACAAAAACAATATGTAATTATATATGTGTTTTCTGATGGTCTTAGGCAACCCCTGTGAAAGGGTTGTTCCACCCCCAAAAGGGTCGCGACCCACAGGTTGAGAACCACTGGGCCCTAAGTGACCATTATGACTGGAACAACTGGCCAACCAGTCACTATGATGCACACTGACCACCAGGGGGCAGACAGTCAATGCAGGAGCTTCCCCCTGGTGGTCAGTTCGCTCCCACAGCCAATCTCCTGCAGCCCCTCCCCCAGCCGGCCGGCCCCCATCGGCCCCTGGTGCTAAACCATTCATAAAGACCTGCTTCTAGGTTTTGGTTTCATACCTAGCAGAGCAACTCCCTCACTGCAATCTATTGAAAGTCAGACCTTGACACAAGGGTTGCCTCGCTCCCATTCCCCTCTTGTCCCTTCCCTGGGGGCCTCCCGCCCACCACCGTGGCGGCAAGGTGGCTGGCAAGGTGGCGAGGGAAGGAGGAGTGGGGGAGGCGGGAACTGTGAGGTTCCTTCCCTGCCCAGCCCAGCGACAGTCGCCTCCTCTCCCAGGGCGGGCTCCCTCCTTGGGGCCGGCGGCCAACCTCTTGCGGTCCCTTCCCCCACCCCTCACGTGCATGAATTTGTGCATCAGGCCTCTAGTATGCATATAAGTTCTTTGGTTAATCTTTTCCCAGCCACCCCCCACCTTCCCTCTGGTATTTATCAGTCTGTTCCATGTTTCTATGTCTCTGGATCTATTTTGTTCATCAGGTTATTTTGTTCTTTAGATTCCACATATGAATGAGATCATGTGATCTTATCTTTCTCTGACTGGCTTATTTTGCTTAGCATAATACTCTCCAGGTCCCTCCATGCTTTCGCAAAGGGCAAGAGATCCTTCTTCGATGCTGCATAGTATCCCCTGGTGTAAATATATTGCAGCTTCTTTATCCACTCATCTACTGATGGGCACTTGGGTTGTTTCCAGTCTTAGCTATTGTAAATTGTGCTGTAATGAACACAGGAGTGTATATATTCTTTCTGATTGGTGTTTCAGGTTTCTTAGGATATATTCCTAGAAGTGGTATCACTGGGTCAAATGGCAGTTCCATATTTTAATTTTTTGAGGAAACTCCATACTGTTTTCCATAATGGCTGCATCAGTCTGCATTCCCACCAGCAGTGTACCTGGAGCTCCCTTTTCTCCACATCCTCGCCAGCACTTGTCATTTGTTGATGGTAGCCATTCTGACAGGTTGAAGTGATTAATACTTCATTGTGGTTTTAATCTGCATCTCTCTTGATGACTAGTGATTTAGAGCATTTTTTCATGTCTCTTGGACATCTACCTGTCCACTTTAGAGAAGTGTCTATTTAGGTCCTCTGCCCATTTTTTAATTGGATTGTTTTCCTTTTGTTAAGTAATATGATTTCCTGATATTTTATATTAACCCCTTATTAGAGTGTTCTCCCATACAATAGGTTTCCCTTTCCTTTTTGTTGATGGTTTCTTTTGCTGCTGTGCAGCTTTTTATTTTGATGTAGTCGCATTTGTTTATTTTCTCCTGTTTCTCTGGCCCTAGATATATGGGCAAAAAATACTACTGAGAGATGTCAGATTTTGCTGGCTGTTTTCAAGGATTTTTATGGTTTTATGACTTGGGAATTGGTATCTAAGTAAAGTACTTTACCTGGTTAAGTTTGGTTCATATATATGACAAGTTTTATAAGGAAGTATCCATAACTTAATGACTTACTAAGTAAAACAGTAAGTAGTATTCAAAATTCCTTTAAGCCTTAAGAAATTTTCTTTAGTGAGTCTAGAAACAAATCTTACCAAGAATGGCTTGAGTTTTAATTGTAGTCCTAAGTGTTTGCATGTGTGATACTAATATGATTGATTCAAATAAATCTCCAAACAATTTTACAAAAAAGAAAAAAACAAAACACTTTATTTTCCACAAGGAAGAGCAATAGGAAAAATCAAATCATTTCCCACATATTGTTTTCTTAAAACAGAGCCTACAAGGACATATTCAGCACCAAATAAAAAAGGAAAAAAAAATTACAAACAGCCATAGAGTATAATCTATAAAGCAAACATTTAATATTGCACTTTGTTTTGCTAACATTTTGGATTTTACTTTTCCTAATAGAAAAATCAGGAATCTATCTTGAATACTGGAATACAAATGTGAACCCTCACGTCTTATGTCAGAAATTGACCAATATTTAGGAAAGAGTAAAGTAATGCCTCTAAATAAAAAAGAAATACTTTAATGGGGAAAACAAAACTTTATTTTATAAAGTTTTATATAATTAGGATTTTATCATATTTTATTTCGTGACCTAGTGCCAATTGCCAGAATATTGGTCATTCTTGCTTTCATGTGTTATGAGTATATGGTGATAAGTATTCCAATACTATGCATATCAACAATTGTTCCCTAGAAGTTAGACATAAAAAAGAAAAGGGATTTTCTGACAACCCCCCTCCCCAAACAAAAATAAAACCACCAAATGCCCTTTATGCCAAATATTCCATTAGCTTTTTTTGAGGGGGACATTCACAAAATGATTTAACAATAATAAAAAAATATTTCACCCCCATTTCCTTATTATCTAGTATTAGTTTGCTACGGGAGCCCAAACCCTTTAATAACTGAATCACTTAAAACGCGATTCATTTTTACATTGGGCTTTCTTCACCCTGTCAGCATTTTTCAAACATGAATTGTCTTCCATGTTTTCTTAAAGGCCACTTATGGAAAAGCCTATTTGTTTTGTATGAAGCTTTAAGACAGTATTAACCAGGTCAAGCACCAAGCCAGAGTTACTATTATTTTCAGTCACCTTAACTGTGGGGTTAAATGGCAGGATAGATGTAACACCCATTTCACACATATGTTGTAAATCAGAGATGCTGATTTTCACTAAAAACACCAGAGCTGAATTCCTTCTAAAGTAAGACAATTTTCTGAGTATACTCAGAAAATGCTGTTTTAAGTGTCACCATGAATGCTGGTATATTTGTTATGAGCCAACTGTCAGTTATCTTTAATATAAACTATAATTTACCGATGTAATAATTTCCCTATCTTATCTACATATACTCAAAGTCAGTGATTTTTCATGTTTAGCAAAATGTTCTTTAGGTAATGAAAAAAAAAGATTTCCATTAAAAAAAAAACCACAAAATATAGAACATTTATTATTCCAGCATATATTCTAGTATTTATAATTTTGAAGGTATACACTTTTAGAACAGGTTTTCAAGCTTTGTAGATCTTGAGCAGGATAAAAAATGTATAAACTGAGCTCTCTAATCATAACCTGATATTCCTTCCTGCTCATTAAAATACTCTGCACCAGCAAAAATGATTTCCAACATATGTGTTTGGAGGTAATTAAGTAACTGCGTATAAAAATAAATGTATTTTCTCCTCCTCTTGTGACTGGAAAACTTCCATACTTTTTTAAAACAAACAAAAAAATAACAGTAATTTTTAAGAGCAACAGCCCTTAACTCTTTGCTGGTGCCTGCCATACTGCCTTTCTTTATTCCATTCTTAGCTCTTCTAGTTTCTTCTTATATGTAATGATAAAAAGAAAATGCGGGTGGGTTATCACTTTTGTGTATGTCCCTTTTCCAAATTCCCTCTCCAAAAAGCCAACCAAACAAACGAAAAAATAACAGTGCAACAAAACACAAAATAGCATTCCAACAGTTTGGCAAGTGATGCGTTCACCTGAGATTAAGTGATTTTAGGCAGTCAGTAACAAAATGCTGCTTTGCTGTAATAGTAGAAAGGCAACAAATTCTTAAAAGAAACCAAGAAGGTATACAATCTTGACAGTCTCTTATTAGCTTCCTCCTCTTATCTCTTTTCCCACATATCTGTTGCGTATCTACTACAGTAGGCTGCAAAACATACAGCAAGAAGGATTGGCTTGAAGGCATTTGATGTTTGTAAATAAATCCACAATAGGATCCAAGCTGAAGAGGTGATACATGGTCAGCCTAGTAGGACAATTCTGAGCATGTGCATACGCAGGTAAAGTCCAGGCTATATTAAATAAAAAAAATGTCAGTGCGTTTTTTTCATCTTAAAGTTTTTTTCAAAGCTTTCTTTTGTTCCTTGTTGTGCTGATCACAAACAAGTTTTATATGAATATCGAGAGTCTGGCATTAATGGAAAAAAAAAGCTGTAGTGACATTGAACTGCACAATGTAAGCATTGAGCATGTGCAAATTTTCAAATCAAAAGAAGGAAATCATCCCTCTTTATAACGTGATGTCTTGACACGTATGACCATAGGCTAAGACGACTGCTCTTGGTATGTGCCAGTTTTAAAGAAGAAAAGCTTAGATCTTCAAGCATGTTGGAGCAGTCCCAGAATGTTGCTATAGGCTTCTAAAGCATGATCACTGGTTGTTTCACGTATTTGCCATTTTTCTGGGCAAAAGCAACTCCACTTCTCTGAAAACGTGTCTCCAAGATACTTCTCTGTCCTCAGCTGGGAAGAGATACAGTTTGGAATTCACATCAACTTGATTTAACCACATGTTCCTTCAACGCGAGGGGCAGGATGGTCTATCATCTGCTGACTGATCAGGATTTGGATCAATCTTAAAAGAGAAAAAAATTCAAAGTTATTTGATAAGGTCTAGTAAGAATGTAGCAAATGACTAAGATTTTGAGTATTAGTTGATGAACCTAATTAGAAAGAACATACGTAGCTAATATGGGGAGGAAAGGGTATTAGTATTAGTGCCTGACATGCAATTATTAGATTAATAATAACATTCATAAAAATATGCCTGAATAGTTCTCTTTCACAAAAGTGAATGGTTAAATTTTACCAGTGAATGGAGTTTTACTTAGCACGTACTAGTACTTAAGACTCAAATACAATGTAAAACATCTCTATAGCAATGATATCCTTTTGTAAAGTATCCCTTTTATACTTTTAAAAAAAAAATCTCTTCTGTAGGCTTTAGGAAGAATGCAGTTGTGTAAACAATATTCTTGGTAACTCTTGGGTATAAAACTTCAGAAAGGGCCCAGGAATAGTGTATATTAAGAAATAGTAATCCTGAACCCACCAGAGATAGAGGGGCTTCCCACCTTTTCTATCTTTGGAGTGACTTTCATATACACATACGTTTAATAAAAGTGAATGCATTTTTGTTGCCTCTCAGGTATAAAGGAAAGGGCACAGGAAGGCAAATTATTGGGTTTAATACATTTCTTTTACTGAAAGACCTTTTGGATAAGACCTATTTACTTGCATTCACACGTAGGACAAATCCAAAGTGCCTCAGACACTTTAGGCAAAACCCATTTTTGAAGAAAAAAAGCTAAATAACTTTTCTTTCTTTTAATAACTATCCTTTAAAGAGGAAAAAAAGTAAAAATAGCTTTTTAAGCTCCCCTCTATGTGACTAGATGTTAATTAAATCACAACATGAACCAATTTAGTGTTTTAAAAGTTTTTAATACTATTTGGTTCATTTTTAAAAGGAGGAAGAATTTTATGACAAATTACTTAAAAGTAGATCTTTAGATTGCCATTCTTTTAAAATGCCTGGACAGTGAAGAAGCCTCAGATCCAACGAGAAACAACTGACTTAATAATAAGAAAGACAGAAATGTCTGAATAAAAACGTAGTAACAAAATCTGTAACAAGAGGGAGAACATTTTTAGCATTTAATAGAAAATTTTATGAATAGGAATAGTTGGATAGAAAATTTATGTCTAATCAAGAATTTGCAAAAACAGATTGTGAATATCCTATAATCAATGAATAAAGTGCATGTCATATTGGCTAGATCCAAAAGAAAATTGACTCTTCCAGTCATGGTGTTGGGGGGGAACATGAGGAGGACAATTTGTTGAAGAGTGAAACATCCCTTTTATGTCTAATTTGGGAGTAACATTTCATTATAAAATAGCTGTTTAAATTACAGTAACCAAAAGGAAAAAGCTAATTGCAGTGATTTACAAAATTATTTGGTGTTATATTGGTATCAAGGCTAACTTTAAAGCCCCTCAAAACATGTACTTTGTATATATGCATTCTGAAGTATACTGAAATTGCTGCATCCCCCACACCTTTTAGTTACTTGCCTTTGCACATGCTGTTCTTTTTTTTGCACTGGCTGTTTGCTTTCATACCTGAACTACCCTACCTTTTGAGGAGTACTGTTTTTAATCATTTTTCTCAGGGAAGCCCCTCGATTCCCAGGGCCCAATACGCTGATTCTCAAATGAACTGTACATTCCTTTCTAATTGTTATATAATACTTCGCTGCTAAGTTTGTTTTTCCCACTAAGGGCCATGTTTTATTAATGTAAGGGCTTAATTGTCACCAATATGAAATGAATAAAAATAATCTAACAGTGTAGAAATGTGGTTTAAAATGTTATTGCAAATATGTTATTTTCCCTCATGGCTGAGAATGTTAAAATATACAAGAATTAAATTGGAAAAGGATAAGATAAATTCTATCTATTAATCAATGCTTGCAAAATGGCAGTTCTATAGATGCTTTAAAATGTAAATTATTCCTTTAACTGGCATTTTGAAAAGCATGACGTGAGATCATTATCTTTATTTCACCAATAGAAGTGAACAGTCCTACTTAGTAAATATTGACAACCCTAATCTAATCTTTAATCTGTGTTTTTAAATTATGTTTTTCTAAATTATCATAATAAAAAACTAATTGTATTTTTAAAAAGTCTGCAATGCAAGACAGCCAGCCCATTTTATACTTGAGGAGTTGATGCTTACCTCTGAATAAAGAGGTGGAGGCAAGAATCGAAACTCCTGGATATATGCGAACAGTGGTCCTTGAAATGCTCTCTCAAAGTCATCACAGGCATTCACTGGAGCAAGATTGTTCCGCCTTTGTTCCTCTGTGACCACTTCTGCATAGCTGGGTGGTGCTGAAGGAAAAAGATACACGCAATTCGAACAGCATGTTCTGATGCATGTCAAAATACACAGAATAGTAGATATTAAAAAGAAATATCAAAGTAAAATAATTATTTGTTTTGTGTTCAAAACTAGGGGGATTAGGTTTTAAATCTAACATTAGGGACATATATACTCATTTTTAGGTATAGACAAAAAGTTTAATCGTAAAATATGAGATTATGTTCTTGAAAATTATAGGAGATTAAAGTTAGATATATATTATATCAAATTACCTTCAGGTCTTTCAGGTAGGGATAAACCAAGCCAGTTCATATTCATGCTACACTGACTGCTTACACTTGAGGTTCTGCTACCAAATGGATGTAGAGGAATGGTACCGATGACAAGAGGCAAATTAAGAAATAAATCCATAGCTCCAGGAATATCCACATATACCTAAAAGAGTAAAAGGAGACGCTAGGTTTAGAATGCCAAGTATTATTTCCTTTTAAAAAAACTAATAACCCAGTTTTAATGTTATCTGAGGTCCTCATTTACTTCATTTTTTTACTTATATGCATATGATATACAAGAAAAGTTTATCCATATGCATAATAACCTTATAATACATTCACATACATATAAAATTAATAATTACAATGCAAACTATATAAAGACTTATATTTGTTTGTATATATATTATATGGAATACAAATATCAAATCTTGGATATAAGACAAAATGATATCCTTGTGATTTTAAGACTTAAATAAAACCCCTTAAATTTATACATACCATTAGTGAATATTCTACACGGATTATACTACAGTCGAGGATAGATGGAGAAACGGGTGGAATTTTCAGCAACTTGCCATTCCACGTCTCTGTTTTTCCAGATGATAAGGATTCCCCACGCAAGTTAGCCACAAGCTGCTTTACTTCCTTCATTTTCCCTTTGGCATAGAAGGCCTGTGTTTGGTAAATGGCTGCCTTTGGCACCACCATTCGGGAAGAGCAGTTCTCAACCTCAGCAAATATCTGAATTGATTCACCTAGAGAGGGAAAAATTATCTGTTAAGAAAACAAAACAAAACAAAACAAACAAAATCCCCAAAACTAATGTAGATTCTTCAGTAGCTCTTTAAAAAAGGAGAGGGCCCTGGCCGGGTAGCTCAGTTGGTTAGAGCATTGCCCCGATATGCCAAGGTTGTGGGTTCCATCCCCGGTCAGGGCACATACAACAGGCAACCAATGAATGCATAAATATGTGGAACAAGAAATCGATGTTTCTCTCTCTTTCTAAAAACAAAAAAAAAATCAATAAATGAAAAAATAGGAGTAAAGGAGACTACATTTCAATTTATGAAAGAAAACTGGATAAGCACAGCTTATGTTATTTTACCAAAGAATGCTATATCATGTTTGCATTTATAGAAACACTATAAATTTAAACACAAAAGCTAAGTGAAAAAAGATTGTTTTTTGTGGGAATCCACTTCATACGTACCTGGGGTATAGCCCTTCCTTTCGATTTTGGCACTTAAGGATATTGGGCCTGAGGTACAGAACCAGCAACAGAGAGTCTTTTCTTTTGTGCCTGCTTGGGGTGACTGTAAGAAATAAATTTAGACAAAAAGATCAATGTATGAGTTGGGAGAGTAATAAAATGTTTTAAAATACAATCTAAATTCTTGGAGAATTAAAAATTAAAAGCAGTGCTGCTTTTTGTTGGTAGCCAAATATATATATATATACATTTACTAACCAATGGCTCTGAATTATTTTTGTTTTTATATAAGTTTCTATGCAATTAAGAAAAAAGGGTGCAGGGCTTAACACCATAAACATCATTTTAGCCCACATTATATATATTAAAAACCCACCCAACAAACAAACAAAAAAACCCTTTCCACATTCCAGTTTATTAAACTGCCTTAAATTGTGTAAAAAAGGGAAAACTGCACATTTTAAAAATTCTTATTTGCTTAAAGATGTTATCGTTTGTTTAAACCAATTAATGTTTTTGAAGTTAAATTTGAATCTTGTGAAAAAATACAATTAAGAAGGATTTCATTTAAGATGAAATTAAATTTTTTGAAAAAAGTGATAATCTCCCCATCGTTTGACATCCCTACATTGGAATAATGCAAAGCAATACCAATGATTCATTATGGTATTTTCAAAGTAAGTGATATTATGTTAAAATAATAATTAACACTACTGCTCCTCTTCTACTACAATTATGCAGGGAACAGATTTATGTTTTTGTTACTGCTGTTTCTTCTGACTAAGAGATATTTCATACCATATGCTAGTCTTACTTTTAACATTTATTTAATGTTAATTACAGTATCAGGAAATATGATCATATTCTTCATTAGTGTGTGTGCCCTTGACTATTTTTAAAAATAATTAATATTTTTTTAAATTTTAAAATAAAGCCACTATTTTAAAATGATAAAATTACAGTTTAAGTTTAGGTGATTATTCTTTAGTATTGGTATGCCAAAACAAAGAATGAAGAATTCAGTCAATTCTTACCAGTAATGAAGGAGTGTTGATATCTATATGCTCAAAGACTGTAAATTCCTTCTTTAATTTTACTGGTAGAAGCCAAGGCCTGTGCAATTCGGCTTTCACCCAATAGCGCACACTGCCATGTCGGCCTTCGAATGAGGTAGCAAGTGGTCTGTGTAGAATATAAAGGTCAATATATTAATATTATACCTCTTTCTAATAATTACACAGATTATCATAGAAGTGTTAATATATTGTACTGTTTATATATCAGTGAAATATCAAACATGATTTTTAAAAATTTCCAAAGGGATAAGTCATTGGGGAAAAATCTTGTTTCCAAATAGAACAAATAGCTGGTAAACATTATAGAAATTTTGCTTAAAGAAACAAGAAGTATACAATCTCTTTAAATAAAGAAGCTACTTTTAATGTTGGTGGCAAAATTATGAAAAACTGGAAGTGAATAATTCTTGAAAAGGTCAAGAACTTAATTTAAAAATAAAGTTAAGAATGGTTTATTTCTATTGAGAAATTAGACACTGGTTAAATATTCAGACCAAATTCCCTACAGTGCTCCACTATTGATTTGCCGGGAATTAGTATCTCTTTTTATAGCAACTAATTAAGAAGGTCTAGAAAAGGCCTACAACAGTCATTATAGTTTCAAAAACTTCACATTTCATAAAGTCCACTGAAATACTAAAAAAGTTTTATATTTCCCAGTGTCCTCATGTTTCCTTTTTGGCTGTTTTCAAACTTTACTATAGGCTTAAAGAAAAAGAAACATTTCTACTGACCTGTATCAAGGGAATCAGAACTTGCAATTTTGCCAGTTTCATTACTTGTGAAAGATTTTATTTTAGTGAGTTTAGTCTCTTTCTCATAATTTCATTAGAAAAATGCCTGGTTTTCAGTTATTTACAAGGCAGAGTGCTAACTTAGATTAGAATGAGTAGTTGGATAGGAAATTTATGTCTAATCAAGAATTTGCAAAAACAGATTGTGAATATCCTATAATCAATGAATAAAGTGCTTGTCATATTGACTATCTATTTGAGAGTCTTGCATTAATTTGCATAGCACAGAGAAATAAAATGCAATATTTTGCTAGTCTTTTAGAGTTTATTTTAAACGAGTGCTTTACAGATAAGATATAAAATTATGTACATTTGGCACTTGATAAATTTTTTTTGTAAGTTTATCCTCCAAAACAATGATCACAAGTCCCACTTTGCCTGTCAGGATAATCTGTTAAAGGCATTATTTCAAAAACATTGAATAATCTCTCCTAACAATCTTTTACTACATTAAGATTATGCCCCTTTTCCATCTCCCTTTCCTGTTAGATCCCAATCCTTATGTGAAGGTATCTCTGAAGGATGCTTCCTTTTAAGTCCAAGTCATCATGTCTCCTGGTGACCTTCTCAATCGCTCTTTGCACAGAAGCTACTGAGCTCAGATCCAAAGCACAAAGCACCTCGCTCCTGGAGTCGGGACGCGCCCAACGCGCTGATGGGCTCAGCTCACCGCTGCTGGTTGGCATCAGCAGAAGAGGAGGAAGACCGCGTGTTTATAAGTGACTGTGACTTGGTATGTCTTACCTTTTCTGCTAATAACTGATGGTCAACTAGGCATACAGGGCGTAACTATTTGACTAGCACCTTCAACTCACTCATATAAATAAATGAACTCTTATTCAGGTTTTAAAAACCTCATCAATCGTGAGGCAGAGTACTAAGAATTAAGCTTTGCTTTCTATAATTTTGCCACACTACATTATAAAATAGCTTTTTTTTAGCACATTGTTTTCCTCTCGCAAGATTCGGTCATGAAAAGGGTTTTTTTTTTAACTAAAAACATTTAAACTTAGAATAATTTTAAGTTTAAAAGGATGGATGTCTATGAAAAGCGCCTGTTCCTTCTCATACTTACGTCTGTGGAAGCTCGAAGCTGAACGCGTATTCATGCCGCCCCGAAGGGATGGTGTGGAAGCCGTCCTCGCAGTTGTCGTCGTCTGCGGAGAGAAACACAACACACGCCGTCAGGGACCGGCACACGCGGGCGGCGCGTGGGGTCTGCGCGCTAATTCCTACTTCATCACTTCTCCCGCCTCATCTGCGGAATGGGGGCATCACCCCGACCCCCACGGGCACCCTCCGGCGGGGAACCCCGAGACTCAGCCGCCTCATCTGTGAAATGGGGGCATCACCCCGACCCCCACGGGCACCCTCCGGCGGGGAACCCCGAGACTCAGCCGCCTCATCTGTGAAATGGGGGCATCACCCCGACCCCCACGGGCACCCTCCGGCGGGGAACCCCGAGACTCAGCCGCCTCATCTGTGAAATGGGGGCATCACCCCGACCCCCACGGGCACCCTCCGGCGGGGAACCCCGAGACTCAGCCGCCTCATCTGTGAAATGGGGGCATCACCCCGACCCCCACGGGC
>NW_005363247.1:3690336-3691307 GCF_000412655.1 Myotis brandtii
GGGACCTGCGAGGCTCCGGCCCCAGAGGAACACGCCCCCCGGACCCTCTCCCGCTCCGCGCTCAGCTGTGAGCGGCCTCTCCAGCTGTTTTCCTGAATCTACGGTATTAACCATATAAAATGAGAACCGCTCACTACACCTTTAAAAACCAGTCGATACAGATGTGAATGTGACAGTTATAAAGCCTTTAGAAAACTTTGTTAAGTAGATGTTGGAGCTAAGAAAAGAGTGATTTTAAATCAGTGTCATATAAATTCTTTATTGAACCTAAAATGAGAACTATAATCGGTCTGTCCTAGCAACAGCTAAAAATTTGCATATGTATAAAAAAAACAAAAAAACGTGCCTCAGACTTAAAAGGTGCTGCTACCAACACCATCTGCCCCCCCCCCACCTGTAGTCTGACCAGGTGGCTGCCAGTTGCTTGAAGAAAGGGATGACCTTTCAAGAAACCAATTTCTTTTGGTCAACTAGATTATTTAAAACATGTCTCCAAAATATATTAACTAAAAACCAAAAAACAACAATAAAAAACCAACCAAAAAAACCCCCAACAAAACATCAAAAAACCCAAAAGAAAAAGTGTGTGTGTGGGGGGGATTCTGGATTTTTAAAATGATTCCTTCTAGTGTTCTAACTAGATTTACAGGATTTTCTCGGTGTAGAAATCTTGATCATTAGCACTTTACCACGAAAGCTGACGAAATTGTGATCCCTGAACTTTCCCTCACCGAAGTACTGAAGAGACACACAGAAAAGTGACACTTCGCTTATAAAAAGGAAGAATGCGCCTATGTGCGGAAGCTTTTATTTTGTACTATTTTCCGCGGCCTCCGGGCGACTCCCCTGAACGGGTCTCAGCACCCAACACCGGCTGGTGACTCGGGGCCCTTAAGCCGCAGCCTCGGGGGCGCCCAGCGTTCGCCTCCTTCCCTCCGCGCCCCGAGTGCCAGCTCAGCAGGCTCACTGCG
>NW_005363247.1:3691690-3693673 GCF_000412655.1 Myotis brandtii
GTTCGAGCTGGCTCGGGCCACCCTGACACCTTTCCACTTGCAACGACGGAGACCGGGACGGTGCGGGGTGGGAGGTGGGGACCAGACGCCCCGGGGAACAATGGGCGGGGGAGGGAATCCTCGCCGAGGCCCTACCCGGCTTTGGACGTCGCTATCCCTTTTCCTTCCCTTCCACCCCAGCCTCGGCGCTCTCTCCCTGGGGTCAGAGCAAGGGAGCCGGTCTGTACCTGTCGGGGACAGGCTTTGTTTCCGCTCAGAGGGAAACGAGCGCTCACAGAAGGTACCTGACGCCTTCCTCTCGGAAAACAGGAAGATGGGCTCCTGCGGACCCTGTCCGCCCAAGTTCCCTCGGACTAGGGCTGGCAGCGCAGGTTGCGCCCAGGGCCGCCCGGCACTTTCCGCACCTACTCTCCTGACACCCCAAGTCATGTCTTTCGGGGCCCAGGACAGGCCACGGTGGGGCGACCGACCCGCGCCCAATCCAATCAGGGGCTGGCATCGCCTTAGCAACAGGCTAACAAACCCGGCTCCGCCTATCGCTGGCCGCGCGGGGCGGGGCCTCCGCGACCAGGCTCGTGTGAGAGGTCCCGGTTCTAAGTCATTGAAAGTATTCCAGGCGCAGAGCTCGTCTGCACTTTGCAGAGGCTCAGGGGTGCTTCGTGGGGTTAAAAGGCGCAGTTTATTTTACCACGAAATCGTGGAGCAGCTAGTAAATTGTGTTTGTCCCCAAGTCGTTACTCTACAGTCTCAACTCTATGAAAACCTTTGTCTCTTCCCACCATTGTATAAAAAGCTGCAATATCCAGAAAGGTTCAAACAAACTCCTGTCTATGCTTTCCAACAAATACGACGACTGTCACTAGGCATTAGCGCTTCTCATCAGCGTTACTGCTTGGAGAGATGAACTAGAAATAATGTCAGGATGCAAATTCCCTCTGTGCAACTGAAAACCTACCTCAAGAACTGACTTCATCTTAATATTTTTAAGAACAGCGCATGAATGCTGTGGCTGGAAGCATCCTTTATTTCTACACTTGCTTTAGTTCAGCTAGCACTTCCTCGGGCATGTGCATTATTTAATACTGAAAATGAAGGTAAAAAATGTGCTCTACTTTTCGAAAATAGCCCGCATTGGAACTAAACATCGCATTAAAAAGGAGAAGTACAAAATTACATAACCAGTTTTAACACTATATTCTTCTCGGTCTGGGAATTAAGTCATCGCCACCACCTGACGCGTGCAGCCAATCTGCTGAGAGCTGCACAAGCGCCCCTCCTCGCCACCCCCCAGAACTGGTCCGAAACAGGATTGAACCGCTTCTAACAAAGGGTGGAAACTTAGAAAAACAAGCTTAGAGTCTCCTATAATTCCACAATGTAACGATTTAAACAACAGATGGGAAACCTCGGGCCCCTTCCATGTCTGACAATCCTTCCTCTCCCTCGTCTCACCAAAAATCAAAACCAAGGTGCCGAATACTTTTCCATTTCATGTGCCTGGCATGGGTTTCATTGAAGGCACGTTTCAAAGTTAGGCATGATGCTCAGAAAGGAACATTTCCCCGAATGGCTTCTACGCCTGATTCGAAACCCACCACCATCATAGGTGAAGTCCTTTAGAATAGAGAATGAATGATATACATTTCTAAAGGAACTGCAAAGAACAGGGGGGGAAAAAACCCCAAACACGTGGGGTGTTCATACCATATGTCAAAATAAGCCACAGAAACCCTTGATCAAAGAACAACGATCAATGCTTTCAAGTCTTTTGCGTGTCAATATTAAAAAATGAAATGCACCTCTTCACCCGCTTAAAGATGTTATCCCATTTCTCGATGGAGGCTTCGTTTTTGAGATGTTAAGGTTGCAGAGCACAAGGGAAGACATCGAGCACTGGACTGCAGCCTTTGGGGATCCAGTGAAAGACCTGCTAGTGGAGTGACGGGGTCGGGTCTGAGCAGAATCTACGTGAAGGTGCAAATG
>NW_005363247.1:3693881-3694628 GCF_000412655.1 Myotis brandtii
ACGCTCCGCGGCTCCGCACTCGGTGCACGTCACGGAGAAGCCCGTCTCCAACTTCGCTCAGCTCTTACCGAGCTGCTATGCTCATGCTAGGAGTAGAATTATATCGATTCAGAAAAATCAAAAGCTACATTCCCAAAGAAATTAGCGTTAATGATTTCCGAATAATATAAAAAAAAGCTTACCTCTTTCGTGTCCAATTAAGATGTCTTTATGGTTGAAATATTCTACTTCTTCAGTGTAATTCTGTGTATAGGCAGTATTGGAGCCGGCGTTCCTAGATTCGGTCCAGCGTACTTTCGCATGTCCTCTCGCATGAATTTTAAGAGATTTCACTCTGATTTCCCCCGTAACTTCTAAATTCACCCTTCCTGAGACGGTATCCCCACTAGAATACACGGGGACGTTGCTGTCATGAAGACAGTCAAAGCTTATGGTCAAACTCTTCACCTTTCCCAGCACCATGTTTATAACAAAAATCTATAAAAATATAATGTCAGACCAAAAAAAAAAAGTCAAGATCGCATATAAAATGTGATCTCCACTGAACACGGGTCGCTGTCGTGGCCGTGGGAAGAGCTCACAGGCACGACCAGCGACTCCTCACAAGTAGTTCATTGAGGTTCTTAAAAGTCAGGGCAGCAGCGAGGCTCCCGCTCCGCGCTCGCGCTCGGCCCAGTGGTCTCCGTACAAAGACGGGCGGTTGGCGGCGGCCGGCTCACTTTAAGAGCAGCTTTGTGAAAAACAACC
>NW_005363247.1:3694703-3726533 GCF_000412655.1 Myotis brandtii
AGTAGGTGTGCGCGGGGGGAGGACGGCCCCGGGGCTGCCGGGAGGCTGACCCTGACTCCTCTGCATTGCGCGCTCCTATTGGTAGGCGGGCTACCGTCAACCCTCGCGGACGGGCCGTCGGCAGCCCCTTTGGCGAGCGCTCTATTTAAAGATAACGGCAGAGGGGGCCGCCGGGGGACAAGGGTTGGATGGGGAGCTGTTTGCAAAGCCAAGTAAGGATACACTGCCGCGTGTGCAGCCCAAAGCGTGCGTTCTGGGCACGGCAGGGGTTTGACCGCTGTGCCTGGCTGGGAGGAGGAGGAAAGTGATGAGTGGAGAGAGATGGGGGCGGGGGAGTCACCGGTTGGGCAAGCGGCTGGTTGCTGAGCAGACTCGCACGAATTTCAAAAGAAACCGTAATAAAAGCAGACAAGAAATGATGTTCTCCGACAAGAGCCTATTTGGCTTGGATATTTTTGTTTGAAAAACAACAACAACAACAACACAAAAACCAGTGCTTGGCAGCCAGGGTGGACATGAACTCGTTTGAGGCCAAAGGAATCTTAAAAGAGAATACTATAAAGAGCCAGGAAGACAAGCAGGCATAATTTAATCAGTAGGTTTTGCTTTCTCTTCAGCTGCTTTCTTTCCCATCTCGTAATTAGATAGCAACGAACAACAACCAAGTGGTTTGCATGATGACACTAGGGGGAAGAAAGGCTTGACCACTTCCTCGAAGGAAGAAAAAGTCCTTTTTTGAGACACCACCTACAGCTAAATTTGCAGGGTATGACATGATTATAACTCCTGTGCCCGGAGGGTTAAGAATAGAGTTCGGCCTAAAAAAGGACCACCTTTCCAAAGGCAGCATGACATAGTGTTTTACCTGGCATCATGTTTACAACAAGATCGGAAAATCTTGGTTAGAAATTAGTGAAGCACATAACATAGTTTTTAAAAAGCATGATTTGGTTTATACATAGGGCTTAATTCTGCAAAGCTGTAATTTTAATTTTCAGTCTTGGACTGTTCAAAATAATAATTCTAATACACCTTAAAAGCAGGTACATTTGTCTTTTTATTGTGAAAGTTTTGGTAACATGGTATTGCTTTCATAAAATCACACTGAGATTTGAAGTACAACAGCATAAACTTACCTGGACTTTTGCAATCAACAGACCTGCTTACTAGAGAAATACAGAAAGAAAAAATATGAATCTGGATATACATATTTCTCCAAGTATACTTTGAAAAGTTTTGGTTGTCCATGTCTAAAACTTTTTAGATTCTTCTGTGTCATATATTTGGATAGGTCGAATCTATCAGTTACAATAAACTAAACTCATTGGGCTTTCTGTTTTTCTTTTTTGGAAGAAATGAAATTTTATTTAGTTGGATTTTAGTTGACAAGGCAATATCTTGGACTCAACGGCATTATATGAGAATATAAATATGCAAAATATTTGGATAGTTAATGGGCAGGCCATTTATTTTTGATAGTTATGCATAAAACTATGATTTTGTGTATTTGAGTGGAGAAAATAGTCTCTCTCTTTTTTTCTCTTGGTTGACACCTGGTGGAAATTCATTTATTTTTGATAGTTATGCATAAAACTATGAATTTGTGTATTTGAGTGGAGAAAATAGTCTCTCTTTTTTTCTCTTGGTTGACACCTGGTGGAAATTCTAGTTCAAGTACTTGGGATTTTGTACTAGCTTTGGTAACAGATACTACTTGGGTTTTTTCGCCACCTAGTGGTAAAAGTAGTGAGCTTGCTAAAATGTCAGCTTCTCAGCCTTAAGGTCTACTCTAATATAAAGCATTCAAATGACATTAGGCAAGGGATGAATTTAAAAGTGTAGTGCACAATAAGGTCTTCATTACTAAATTTGTTTTAAATTATTAAGTATTACTGAACAATGCTGAATTCTTCAGGATTTTTAGTAAAATTTCTTCAGTTGAAATATAACTTATTTCTGAAAAAATAAGAATCAGCTGTTTAAATAAACTAGAATTGCATTTAAACAAAAAGAATCCTAAGAGATTTACTTGTAGTTTGGAAAATTATTTTATCACATTAAATGACTCATTCCTGTCACTGTCTTATCTCGTTTTGGGGTTTTTTGGTTTTTTTTGAAGCTTTTAGGATATAATAAAGCATTGTCTTTGTTATTTATTTTGCTGTTTCTGTTTATTGTATTTTTATTGTCTTTCTAAACACTTTAGTAACTGACAAGTTGCCAAGAAATTTTTATCCCCTATCATTTTCACTTAAGATCCTATTCACCTTAATTATTGCCTTTCTTCTCTTTGGATTTGGTTATGCAACTCAACTTTCTTAGGTGCCTAAACTTGAATTTACTTCATCTTGTTTCCCTCCTATTTATTCAAATTATGAAAACACAAACAGCTCTGGTGCCTCTAAATCCTTGTTTATATTTTTATTTCTAAAAGGAAAACATGACTAGATTTTGAATGTTTTCTCTTGTAACTTTTATAACCTCCTCTTTATAGGTTCCTTGTATGATATCTATCCTTTAGACAGCTTCAAATTCTGTACTGTAGCTGTTAGTTATCTTGGGCTCTGGACTTGCTTCACTGGGCTCTTACTGTATTTTGTATTAAATTTAAGCTACTCAACTTTACCACCAGGGATCGTTCCTACTGCACCCCAGCCTACGTCTCATATGCCACCTCCTCCTACTCAACTGCTAGCTCTCTACACTACCATCAGGTACATCTTCTGTCCCCTTTGTTAGCTTGCCTCACTGTTGCCAATGTGCAGTTACATGCTGCTTTCTGTGTCCAGAACAACATCCCACTGCTGTGTCATCTCCTTTCCCTTCTAACCCCTCCACCAGGTTAGTTGGCACAACTTAATACAATTCCATCTCCACAGAATAACTAGTCCCCCTCCCCTTTCTATAGATTTTTTTCAGAGCTTAAATAGAAATCTCTTTTTATGGCATTTGATCCTTGGATTTTTAATTCAGTGTCTGTTCCACCGCCAAGTCTGGAGTTTTTCGCCTATTAGATCAAAATACCCAATTGTCATAGAAGAAAAAAAAAAAGGAAGTCATCTCAACCGAAAGTTTTGGTGTATGGTTGTAAGAAAAACTATACCAGCAGTCTGAACCTGTTTCTTAAAGAAAACGGTGAAATCCATGCTTAATTTTTATTTGAACTATCACCTGACAGGCTTGAGTGTTATGAAAGTAAGGGAAGTTTATTTTGTTCATTTGTTTTTTAAGTCTTAATTCTGCATTTCATTATTTTGTAACTCTGACTTAACTCTTTAACATCTTCAGAATGCAACAAATTTGACTTTGGTGTGGAGACTGGAGATAAGTATTAGCAAAATGAGTAAGACTTGTTTTTATATTTGATAGTTAATTATATGGTATGTTTGTTGCATTCTTCATATTTAATAGACATTTAAATGTGTTGTGGATTTCATGAGAAAATTCAGAACCAAATTTGGTTTCTGTTCTTCCTCATTAAAAAATAGTGTGATGTGTGTCATGTGATTACCATTTAATCTTTTTATTTATTTATTTATTTTTAAATATACTTTTTATTGATTTGAGAGAGATAGAAACATCAATGATGAGACAGAATCATTGATTGGCCACCTCTTGCATGCCCTTCACTGGGGATTGAGACCACAACTTGGGCATGTACCCTGACTGGGAATCAAACTATGACCTCCTGGTTCATAGGTTGACACTCAACAACTGAGCCACACCTTGATTTAAAATGTCCTGGCCAGGTGGCTCAGTTGGTCGGAGTGTCATCCCCTACACCAAAATGTTGTAGGTTTGATTCCCGGTCAGGGTACATGCCTAGGTTGCAGGTTCCATCCCTGGTCGGGGTATGTATAGGAGGTAGCTGATCAATGTTTCTTTCTCAGATTGATGTTTCTGTTTCTCTCTCGGTCTCTCCTCCCCTTCCTCTCTCTCTAAGAATCAATAAAAACATATCCTGGGGTGAGGATTTAAATAAATAAATAAATAAAAGACTTAAAGTAAAATCTTCTATAATTCTACTATCCACCCACAGATATACCATTGTCAACTTTTTGGTACATTTCTACCTAGATGTATAAGTAAGAAAGAAGAGCATTGCTAGTTAAGCTATGAATGTGCTTTTTATCATGGAGAATTCTTTGACTGCAGATTTCTTTAGTGCCTCCAAGGGATAGTCCCTTGAATGGATTGGTAACATTTAGGGCCCGCTAACCTAGATGAATTAGTAATAGGTGTATGGGACATTTATTCATCTAGGCTCAAGTGGCATTGGGCCCACAGGTAGGTTCAGAAATGCTAAATTTCTTTTTTGAAATATTTTATGACTTTTGACCAGGCACAACTTTATGTAACAAGGGTAAATGCATTCTAATTATAGTAACTAATATCTTCTTGATGGATATTAAGCTTTAGTGGCAAAATATAATTCAAAAGAACCGGTTCTCATTTTTTAAAAAAAATATCAAATTCATATTTGGCTAACAAACTTTATATTTGATATCTTACTTGGAGAATGTTGTCCTTCCACTCATCTACATTTTCTCTGTTGATGAAGAGAAATTATTATAAATGACTTAAAAAAGCCCAAACTTGCTACTAGTATTTACTGCTACTACCTTCAGTGGTTAGGCTCACATTCAAAGAGTGGACATGGTGCAGGCATGTCTAGTAATGATAGGAAGTCAAGAAGACTTTTGGGGGGTTTGGAAAGTCTGGCTGATTACAGAAGATGGGAGCAGGCTGTGAGGGTTGGTGAAATGAAGCAGTTTTTTTTTTGTTTTTTTTATGGGTGCATAGGACATGTATAGATTAGCTACGAAGTCCAGAAACCACCAGGTTGTACACTAGAGGAGTGTATGAGTGTGAGTAAGAAAGAGGTCATCATTATAACACCTGGAATACTAGTATATTTTAATACAATTATCTATATATATAAAAGCCTCAGCAACCATTACGACTGGACTACCGGACAACTGGCTGGTAGCTATGATGCGCACTGACTACCAAGTGGTCAGTGGGCTCCCACAGCCAACTTCCTGCAGACAGCCAACCTCCTGCGGCCCCTCCCCTCGGCCTGCTGGCCCTGATTGGCTGGGAGGGACCCCACCCGTGCACGAATTCGTGTACTGGTCCTCCAACCTCCCCTGCCCTAGTTTGGATGGTGTGTTTCTCATCTGTGTTCACAGAACCTTTAAAAAAAAACCCTATTCCTTAACAACCTTTTTTGTAATTTTTACATTTATTGTCTCTTTCATCATAATCCAAACCTCTCAAGGGCACTCTTCATGTCTTACCTATTGCTCAAGTGCTAATCATTTTCATATCTCCAGGACTTAGCATAGTGCTTGACACATAATATACACTCACTAAATGTTTATCAATATGTGATAAATTGCTAATGGAATGTTATTTTTAAGCAATTTTTTATTGCAAGATTATAGAATCTTTTGGGAAGTTTTTCCAGATAACTATGTGACACCACATGAGAATGATGAAATAAACATTAGACCTAAGGTCAGACCATAATTTTGTAAATGTATGCTGGTGGCCAAAAGGTAACCATCATGATGTTTTGTTGTCCAATCCCAGTCAAAGTAAGTAAGAATTACTGGCTTGTGCTAAAATAAAGTTTTGTTAGAAAGTAATAATCATTTAAAAAAAACATATATCCCTTTTCACCATTTCTCTACTTACATTACATTTGGTATATTATTTACAACTGATTAATAAAGAGTCTTCCAGCCTGCTTTTGATTGCTTGGGAAAAATGCAATTTTGTGCCACAGCAGAGAGCAAAATACCTGAGTGTAGGAATTTGGAGAGGTCAAATGAAACTTGAAATATTGTTTATCTGTTTTTTTAATATAGTTTCATAGCTGACATGTAATAAAGTATTCTGAACAGCTTCTGCAAGTAGGTAACAGAAAGGTTTAGTTCAAAAGTCTGATTATATAATGTTTTATTTGCTATATATATTGATATTATATATAGACTAGAGGTCCAGTGCATGAATTCATGCACAGGTGGGGTCCCTCGGCCTGCTCCTGTATTGAGTGTCTGCTCTCTGGTGGTCAGTGTGCATCATAGCTACCGTCTGGTCATCCAGTTGTAACGGTCGCTTAGGCTTTTATATATATACTAGAGGCCCGTTGCACGAAGATTCGTGCAATAGGCCTTCTTTCCCCTGGCTGCCAGCACCAGTTTTCCTCTGGCACCCGGGACCCAGACCTTCACTCTGGCCACCGCCTTCCATCTTCGCTCTGGACACAGTCTTCGCTGTGGCTGGAGCCGTCAGTCTTTGCTCCTCACTCCAGCGGGAGTCTTCAGTCTCCGGCCAGAGCTGCCCCTGTAGCTCCTTCCGCCCCCCACCCTCCCCATCATAGCTTGATTGCTGCTTTGCCTGCAGACCTCGCCGACGGGCTCCTGGGTTCCAGGGGCCACCTTGCCTGCGGTGCAGCTTTCCAATCAGGATCACGATCACGGGCCGCAGGCAAGGCAGCTCCTGGGTCCAGGGGTGCTGCATTGCCTGCGGCCTGGTTTCTGATCACGATCATGACCTCAGGGTCCCGCCGCCCAGGGCTGCACACAGGGTCCTGGCTGGGTGCGGGGCTTAGGTGGCACACGGGGGCCCGAATGGCGGCTCGCACTGGCCCGCCCTTTCTGCAGTATGCAAATTAGCTGCCATCTTTGTTGGCGGTTAATTTGCATAACGTGCTGATTAGACAATGTGAGGCATAGCGAAGGTATGGTCAATTACCATGTTTGTCTATTATTAGATAGGACTAGAGGCCCAGTTCTTGCACCGGTGGGGTCCCTCAGCCTGGCCTGCACCCTCTCTCAGTCTGGGATCCCTCGGGGGATGTAGGACTGCCGGTTCTGGCCAGATCCTGCCTGCTGCTCCCACTCTTCCCAGCCCTGCTATGCCTGCTGCGGGCTCACACCCAGTCAGTTCTAATGGGGAGAGGCTTGCACTGCCACAGCAGCCTCGCTATCTGTGAGCCCTGTGTTTAATGCCTGTTGGACAGCTGAGCCACACTCCTGCTGTGGGAGCGCACTGACCACCAGGGGGCAGCTCCTGCATTGAGTGTCTGCCCCCTGGAGATCAGTGCGCATCATAGCGACTGGTCAACCGCTCGTTTGGTTGTTTGGTCGTTTGGTTGTTCAGTTGTTCGGTTCAGTCACTTAGGCTTTTATATATAAGATATATATAAGAAAGATAGTTGCTGTCTTTCTTAGAAATTAAAACCACAAAAGACATTTTTGAAGATAAATATTTATTCATTCATAGGTTTGGTACATTCAGTAATCAGGTATGTGAAACCCTGGTGACTGAAAATGTATATTATTGGGGGGGGGGTCAACTGGGGAAAAGGAGACTTACATAAAACTTTAGACAATAAAAAGTATACATTATTTTTAAATGATTTTTTACATATTTAAAAAATACTTTTATTTTAGAAACAAATAATTCGGTGAAAAATAATTCAATACGTGCTGTGGAAAAGCAAATTTTTATGGATTTATGAATGGAAATGAAATGTTACATTCTGGATACTTGCAAGATATCAGAAAAGATGAGCAATGGTGGATTAAGATTGTAAAAATTTAGGTCTTGAAAAGATGACCTAATTTTCCCTTAATAATTAAAAGAAAACCTACTCCTTCATTCATTACTATCATTATTTATCATGATGTTCAAATTGTTTGCAATTTAGCTACTAGAAGCCCTTTCATGTGGCTTATGCGATTTCTTGACATGTTTTCATCACTTTTTGACTTTCTTTCTTTCTGGCATATGATATTAACAAGTTCATCTTATACTTTCCCTGCCCTAGCCCTGGAATCACCATTTTACCCAGAGTCTTTTTAGTAGAGAATAACATTTAGAATACAAGGTCTGGGTATTAGATGTGCTCTTTGCTTTTGGAGTGTAGCACTTTGAGGATCTCTCAGTGAGAGAGCTAGGATAATGTATACATACATTTGTATTCTATCTACCTATCTATCTGTCTATTTAATCATGAGTATACATTGATAACATCGGTTCTAATCCAGCACTTCAGAGTTTATTCTGATTATCACCCTTCCCATATATGTAACCTTCTTTGACACTGAGAAACCTGGTTCCTATTGGCCTTATTATATTTACTTATCTGATCAACATCCTCTGTGTAATCAATCTTTCCTTTCCACTGCCCTCATTTATGTAGGTGCATTCTTCACCTGAGCTGGCTCTGCTACCCACGTCAAACTGTCCCTGCATGGACATACTCTCACCCTTCTCAGGCTTGGCCTCTCCATGCTGGACTGGCCTTTGTGAGATGCTGTCTTCACCTGGTATCAGGTAGGTTTTGACTCTCATGCTTCTTCCAACTTTCTCTCCTACTCCCCTGCCTACCTGCCCACCTTCCGTCTATAAGCAGAGTAGGTATACAATGATTTCAATTCAGTTGTGAATGAGAAAAGGAAGATAGGTCAGAAGCTAAAAGAAGACTCATTCAGGAAAGCCATTTTTTTTTTGATAAGGTACTGATCTTGAGGGTGAGGTTAAAGATATGAAAGAGACAGAGGTAATTGATAAAGCCACTTCTCTCAGAAGGTAGAAGAATGAGATAGGATACAGAAAGCAATCCTGAGGATTAGGTTTGATTTTTTAAAAATCCTTACCAAGGATATTTTTCTATTGATTTTTAGAATGAGTGGAAGGGAGGGGGAGATACACAGAGAGAGAGAGAGACATCGATGTAAGAGAAACACATTGATTGATTGCCTCCCGCATGTGCCCGGACTGAGGCCAGGGATTGAACCTGCAACGGAGGTATGTGTTCTTGACCAAGAATTGAACCCGGGACCCTTCAGTCCACTGACCAACACTCCAACCACTGAGCAAAACTGGCTAGGGCCTGAGGATTAGTTTTTAGTACAAAGACCACATTCCACTTTAATAGAGAGTGGGAAGGAAGAATGGGTTCAATGTAGGCTGGTTTGAAACTTCCTTGGCAGGAAGAGGAATGAATTTCCATTCCATGGCTTTTACTTTCTGGTGCAGACATTGCTGAGAAGGAGTGATTTAGTGGGAGATTTGAGGAAAGTTCTGAAATCACTGTAGAGAAAGAGAAAGTGAAATGAGCAAAAAAAAACCCCAGAAAGATTTCTGAGTGATATGGAAGGTCTGAGAACAGAAACTGAAAATCAGTTGAGACACCAATCTGAACAGTTATAGTATTTTCTCCAACAGCCCTCAGTGCTAGGAGTGGAGAAGGAAGTTTTTATCAGGAAACAGTTAAGTAGAAAGACATGGCAAAGTAAATTGAGGATATTGGCTAGAGAGAGATTGAAATGAAGGAATGGCCCTGCTGAACACCAAGGTGAAGCTGGAGGCTGAGCTGCCACCTACCGCCACCTGCTGGAAGAAGGGAAGGAGTTTAATCTTGGTGATGCCCTGGACAGCAGCCACTCCATACAATCCATCCAGAAGACCACCACCCACAGGATTGTGGATGGCAAAGTGTTGTCTGAGGTCAAGGACAGCAAAGTTCTCAGGCGTTAGAGGCAACAGAAGTAGAGCACTCCTTGTGTGTGTGTGTGTGGGGGGGGGGTGGGGGGGGTCGGGGGAAGGAGGCCAATGAAAAGTTCAGAGGTTAATGAACATTAAAAGAAAAAGAAATGGAATGAATGTTGAAATGTTGAGGTGAATAATTCTTTTTTTTAATACAAAGAAAATACTTTTATTTGTATAACAAAGACTAAGAAATAGTGACATAATAAAGTTAACAGAGTTTATGTCAAGACACAACTAGGTTTGAATGGCGTGTAACCCCTTCCGCCCCCCTCTTCTAGCCTGCTTTAGCAAGCCAACATTTTAGTGTAAAGGGTTTTAATGAGTAGACTCTACTTGGTGTCTATTAACACGATAATGTTTTTATATTTTTCTGATTAAAATTCCCAATAGTGCTTTATAGAACATCCCAAGATAATTTATTGGGCACATTCCATAACTTTCTCATCACTTTCAGTTATTAAAAAAACAAAGCAAAACCAAACTAATTCCACTCCAGTGTAAAAATCCAATCTGAAATCTGATTCAAACGTAATCCTCTCAATTCCCTCGACTAGCATCTAAGCCCTTGGTTGAGGAGAAATATGAGAGATGGCAGGGATTGCTTATTGGAGATGAGGAAGTACCTCTCCCCACAGGACTGTACACGATTCTGTTGCTGCTCGGGGGTCACAGAGGACATAGTGGTCTCCTCATAACTTCCTGCAATTTTTTGGTCCACCACATATCTTTGGACACTCATGTTTTTAGTCTGCCTTTGGTCTGCATCCCAATTCCCTTAAGAAGCAGCTGTCAGATACCCCAGGCCTTGGGCTTTCTCCTCTCTTATCTATATTCCTTCATATCAAGTCAAACATGAAAGTCCTCCTGTGCATCCTCTGGTAGATTAGGAAACCAGGAATGGGTTAGAGGTTTTCTTCTCCTCCTTCCTAAACTCCTATAGCATGGTCTCTTTTTGTCAAGGAATGGGTTAGAGGTTTTCTTCTCCTTCCTAAACTCCTATAGCATGGTCTCTTTTTGTCCCACTTTCCTTGGCTTAGCCAGCAAGTGCTCCTCCTTTAACATTTCAGAAAATAAACAGGCACAATTCTCGGTGTTCAGATAGGCTCCCAAATTTCCAGGGACACAAGTCAAATTCTGCCCTGACACCCTCATAGGACTTGCTGCACTATGAAGGCAAGCTTTGACTGGTCTCTGGGTCCCTGGCTCTGCAAGTATTCAGCTCAGTGGCAGACTGTGAATCTGTTCTTGCCAGCACTCACACTGCGTATTCCATTGAAACTCTGCCTTCAGTTGGCATCTGGTGGGTTGAGAAGAAATATTTTCTGCCCACCCAGGGCTGAGATGTTGGTTGGGAGTAGCAGAAGTGGTTTGCCTGCCTTGAGTAAGTCCTCAGGAAGGCTTTTGGCCCAAATGGTTGGATAGGTTTTTAAAAGCATGGAAATATTATGCCTTTTTGTCATCATTTTTTAGCCATAATAGCCAATTCCAAGACAGCAAGAAAAATCCCATTGAACAGTCTATTATTATAGCTTAAAACTTAACTAAATAATATCCTTCATTCTTATTTGATACTGTAGCCTACAATGAAAATAAATAATCCACAAACTTACCAACAGAATATGTCAAACCAGATCTCTTCAATGTCTAAGATTTTAAGTTAGGGAAAGTTAAAGCAGCATTAGAAGTAATATTAATGAATAATATTTTAGTTGTTTTGTCTGGCTTCCTATTGGAATATGGTAGGTGTAAGATGGCTATCAGAGTGAAGGAGAGGAGTTAGTCCTATTATTAAATCATTGCTCAGTCAAGAACATAGCTCAGTAGCAGTGTTTAACTTTTTATCAGAAAGGCTTTGAATGTAATAAGCAGGATTGGTATTGATTTTAAAAAAATAAACAGAATTTCCTTTTAGACCTTTGAAATACATTTAAAAAAATTTAGTAGATGTTAAAATGCACTTGTTAATCTTATGCCTCATAATCCCTTTTACAGGTTTGAATAAAGAGGTATTTTAGGTTCTGGCTTAAATATGAAGATGATTTTAAGCATTCCCTATGGCTAACAAATATAATGATGATTATTCCCAGAGTGATACTCTCTTTAAACTTTCTCAGCTGAATTCTTTCTGAGTGACATTTCTGCTAGCCATATCCTTGTTAAGAACTGAATAATGGACTAGGTTAATTAGAGACAGGTAATCTTATCTTGTATTAATCATCCTTCTATCAGAATAAATTAACCTTTTTAGCTCTTATTTTCTGGAATTCCAAATCTCTGTAGACACCATTCTCAAGGCATTAGATAGCCTCATAAAATTTTAAACTAATTTGAATTTGGAAATGCCCATTACCAATAGAGTTATTAAACTTAATAATCACAGAAATTTACTGAGACCATTGAAGATAAGCCTAATTTAGGCAACTCATAGGCTTGTTTCTTAGCTCTGGGATCTGGGGAGATTCGGTTATCATCTCTGAATCTCCATTTCCTTACTTATAGAATGGAAATAATATAACCATCTCAAATTGTGGAAATCAGATGAGAAAACACAGTGGATTCTGAAATTCTCCACTGCAGTATTCGGGATTATTAGTATTATTTTGAATCATGGTGAAGTGGGAGGCTTCACCACTGTTGATGTTAACTATTCCCTAATATCACAGATTCCTGTTCCCTGGTTTCCCTGTATTCATGGCAGGGATAAAAATAATGACAAAAGCTGTGTGAGATGGTATTCTGATCAGTTGAGGACTCCCATATTTTTTTTATACACCTGTGGCCCAGGGAGCAGATGTGTCCGTCAGTCTGTCAAAGGCTGGAGCTCATCAGGCCCGCCACGATTCACAATACTCCGTGACAAACAGACTGAAAAACTAGAATGCACGGAATAAATCTATTAACAATGTAAATATAAGTTCATCTGCTTTTGAAAGGCAAAACAATGCAGTGCATTTCATCAGAGGTAATTTGGGAAATACTCAAACATTTGGCTTTAATTAGAAAGGCAGGAAAATGTATGAGAACTAGATTCCATCCGGACAGGTTTTGTTTATCTGTCTCATCATGAGTTTGAGCCCAAAGCCCTCAATTTTGACTAGTTCTTTAATGTTTCTCCAAATTTGGGCAGAGCCTTTGGCCTATTTATACATGGATATAGCTTAGTTCAATGTTAGATAAGAGGGAAGGTGGCCCATGCATATCAGGACCCGCCCAAATGAACAGCAGGAGATGGTCACAGGGTGGATAATGCTCTATTATGTGGAAAGAGGGGCACCACTAGTGAGGGGGTAAATAAGAACTTTGTGAGATGGAGGAAATCCCACTTGGAGTTTCTCTTAGGCAAAGAATATAGGTATTTAGAAAAAAATTTCAATAAACTACTTAAGAATAGTCCTTCCTGCCCACCCTCCACCCCCCATAAGGGAGAAATGCCTTCCATGTAAGGCTCTTGTTTTGTTGACGTACCCTAAAGAGTTGCTAAGTACTAGTAGGTTTGGAGGTAGAATTTAGGATAGGGCCAGATTTGGGGGTATTTATGAGGAGAATGGAATGAAAGATTCTGGGGATACTAGGAGGAGTGAGGAGCCAGCTTGCTGGCCCCTTTAGAGAGGGAGGAAAGGGGAGGGGCTGCTTGGTTAAGGAATGACTTTGAAAAACAAAAATGTCTAATGAGGGGTTTTTAAAATTGGTTTTTGAGTAGATGATAAAGATACATATTTCAACAAAAGCATAAAAACATGGACTATAGAGTCTCCTTAATATCCTGGTTCCTCAGTTCTTACCCTTCCTCCCACCAAGTAACCACTGTTATTCTTTTCTTATGTACGCTTTCAGATTTCCTCATGCACATATAAGCAATAAGAGCACTGACTTTTACTTTACTCTTTTGTCCACACCAAATTTAATATATTACATACATTATTCTGTACCTTAACTTTTTCACTATAATATATATATATATGTGTGTGTGTGTGTGTGTGTGTGTGTATAAATATATTCTCTCTCTCTCTATGTTATAATTCCTATCACTACATAGAGAGCTTTCTAATTCTTTTTCATTGTACCACTGTTTTCCATTATATTGATGTACCATAATTAATGAATGTATTGTGGACATTGGGTTGTTTCTGATTGTTTGCACTTACAACAATATTGTAATGAGTAAACTTATATAGAGCTTGTTTTGCTTTAGTGCATGCATGCCCATAGAATAAATTCACAGTAGTGGTATTGTAGGACAAGATATGTGCAGTTGTAAGTTTGATAGACATTACTACATTTCCTCCCTAAGAACTTGTATCCATTTATACTCCCAACAGGGAGGGAGAAAGCGAGTGGGGGAGAGAGAGGGAGAGGTGGGAGAGAGAATTAGAAAGGGAGAGAGAAAGGGGGAGAGAGAAGCTTGCACACATGTACCAGCACACACACACCCACACCCACACTCATACCCACTATAATTCATTGCTTATATTATTTTTTCTCTCTTCTGGTTTACCTGTTATTTGTGGACTCTTTTCCCCATGTGTCTTCCTCAAATGTTATACCCCATTTGAGAGGCTACTGGTGGGATGAGAAAGTGTGGTGCTCTGGAGTCCTGGCTCTATCACTTTCTAACTGTAAGACCTTGGACAAATGGTTTAACCTCTCTGTGCTCCAGTTTCCTCACTGGTATAACATAGATAAAAATGATACCTACAGCCTGGCCAGCATAGCTTGGTGGTTGAGCATCGACCTATGAACCAGGAGGTCACAATTCAATTCCCAGTCAAGGTACAAGCCCGGGTTGTGGGCTCAATCCCCAGTGTGGGCTGTGCAGGAGGCAGCCAATCAATGATTCTCTCTCATCATTGATGTTTCTATCTCTCTCCCCCTAAAGTCAATTAAAATATATATCCTCCTATCTAATAATAGACAAACATGGTAATTGACCGTACCTTTGCTACGCCTCCCCCTGGCTAATCAGCGAGATATGCAAATTAACTGCCAACAAAGATGGCGGTTAATTTGCATACATAGGCGCAAAGCGGCGGAGCGAAGACTGAAGGCGGCTCTGGCCGGAGCAGTGAAGGCTTGAAGGCGGCTCCGGCTGGAGCAAAGGCCTGGGTCCTGGGTGCTGGAGGAAAACCGGGGCCGGCGGCCAGGGGAAGGGAAGGCCTATTGCATGAATCTTTTCATGCAACAGGCCTCGTGTGTGTGTGTGTGTGTGTGTGTGTATGTATGTAAATGTATATATATATATATGAGAATGGAATGTTGAAACTTGAATTATTTCAATGAGATCAATAACGAAGGCTCAAAATCTCAGAGTGTCATCCAGCTACATGTAGAACAGATTTTAAAATACACAATGGAACACTGAAAAGTGGCAAAAACCTTCATAAAATACATATGAAGGTTAAACTCCTTTGAAAAGAAGCAGATATGCAGTCCTTAAGAATGGAATTTTCATGTCTTATTAATACATCTAAAATATTTCCACTTCCTACTACATTCCTAATGGTACTGAAAAAGCTTGTTTGAATCAGTTTCTACAATGTTTCTTTGGATTTTAAATAACTAAAATTTGAGAGCTGGGAATAACTTTAATATTTTTTATATGGCCTAACATTAAATGAACTTATGTGGTAAGGTCTGGCATTAAAAAAATATTTTTTCTCCTGGATAAATTAAAATATGAACAGCAAAACAAGAGTCTGGTGGGATCACATAAAGGAGTCTTGACCTGTAGGAAATAATTTCCCATGATTCTTCAAGATGGCTTCAAGCACAAAAGTCAACAAGCAATGGACTAACTTTCAGCTCTAAGTTAACTTCTGAAACCTGTTTTCTTTGCCTGGCACAAAGATTTTTGGGAATTTAGCGCCATCTGCTGGTCAAATGCCAACTTTTCAGATTTCCTCTTGAGACATTTTCCAAGAAACATTGAATTGCTTTACATTTTCTAATAAATACCACTAAGTAAGTAAGTAAAAGTATCTCAAATATTAATGTAAGGAACTTGTACATATAAAACAAAGACATGTTTCTCTACAGTAGGCTACCTATAGTTATATGACAGAGTTTCAATTTTGAGTGAGTTTTTAATATTTGTACTTGATTTATTTTTTGAGAGCCTTACACAAATAAAACTGACACCTACTTCTTTTTTTAAATTTAAATTCTTTATTGTTTGAAGTATTACATGAGTCTCCTTTTCCCCCCATTGACCTCTCCCTGCCACTCCCACCCCCCAGTACATCCTTTCACCCCCCTACTATCTGTGTCCATTGGTTATGCTCATATGCATGCCACCTACTTCTTTATACAGAAGAAGATTCTTTTCCCAAAAGAAGTTAGACTTGTCTGTGTTCAATAATATTTAAAATATTTTTTCTTTAAAAGGGCACATTTCTTTAAAAGATTGAGCTAGGGGTGTATGTGTGTGCATGCATGTGTGTGTTTAATATAAAAAATTCTTTTTAAAATGCAAGAAGGAGCCCTAGTTGGTTTGGCTCAGTGGATAGAGTGTTGGCCTGTGGATTGAAGGGCTGTCAGTTTTGATTCTGGTCAAGGGCATGTACCTTGGTTGCAGGCTTGATCCCTGACCCTGGTTGGGGCGCATGCTGGAGGCAACCACATTGATGTTTCTCTCTCTGTGTGTCTCCCTCTCCCTTCCACTCTCTCTGAAAATCAATGGAAGAATATCCTCTGGTGAGGATTAAAAAAATTCTAATAGGTTCCTGTTATTCTCTTTATCATTATCTACCTACTACTTGGAACAGTCTAAAATTATTTTATTTCTTCGTTTACTTGTTAAACATCTGTGTCCATAGACTATACATTCTTTTAGTCATAAAATTTATCTGTCTGGTTCTTTGCTGCAAACCTATGACCTAGCACTGGGCTTGGTACCTAGGAGGTATTTGATAAATATTTGCTGAATCAACAAATAAATAATTTTCGACAGAACCTCTTGAAGCCTCTCTGTGCATTCATAATGATTGCTTTAAAGTGCCTAACTATATCCATTTACTAACAGGAACATTTTTGTGTTTGCCAGGATTTTGTCTTCAGCCTCTTCTATTTTCCCACACAGCTCTCTAAAGATTAGAGACTCCTAAATCTAACTGTGTAGCCCAGACATTTCTTTTAGTGTTAGGCTGTTACTATTCAGTGCTCTGGATACATTGTGGGTATCTTAAACACACATTATTAAAATCCAAACTGTTATTTTCTTCCCGAACTTCTTTTCCTCCTATATAATATATCAAGATCAACGTTAACACAATAGTGCAATCCACCAAGCTAGTAGTTTAAGTCCTCAACTGACTACTGCCCCATTCATTCCATATCTCATCAGGGAAGTCCAGCCAACGTTAGCCTAGACATGTCTCTCTGATTCCTCATCTCACCCTGCTGCCTGTGCTTTAGCTCATGTCATGCTCTGTCTCTGAGACCTTTTATCTCTTTATTGTCTGCAGGATAAATGCCATGATTATTCTTTAAAAATTAGCTGAAGTATTAAGTATGGAGCTTGTTAGTCATTGCTTTTCTGGGATCCTACACCACAGTGTGCACACATATAATTGAGCATGTGAATTATTGTGATTTGTCCACTAAATTTTGGATTTTCAGAAGACAGAGCATGACTGTTTCCACTATCTAGCAAGGTGCTTTTTGTGTAGTTACAGTTGGTGTTCATTGAATGAATGATGATCAGAGAGCTCAGGTGGGTAACGCGAGGTTTATGCTTGCAAGGTCTGCACTTAGGTTCTCTGACTATTGTCTGTTGTAGTGTTGGCAAAGAAGGATACTTTATGCCTTTCTATAATCTACATTTCTTCCCTCTATTCCAGCGATTTTCAACCAGTGTGCTGCAAGAATTTTTAAAATATGCAATGCCTATTTAGTTAGGGGCAATAACCTCTTTTCCCTTAGATTGTAAAAAAAAAGAAAAAAAGAAAATGACAACAGCCAATACAACAATAGCTGTCTGGTGTGAATGCCTTGTCTTGAACCATAAAGATATAGGTTATATAACCATAAATATATAGGTCATATAATAGGTCATCTTATTGGTTGCACTGTATAATAAGGTTGTGTCTGATTGGTTAATTCTCAGTAGCAGGGGAAAAAAGTAGCAGAAATGCTTATATACAAGTATAGGCACCTGATTTTTAAAAAAGTCACTTTAGATAAAAAAAGTGTAGGTAATTACGATTTTTTTGGTAAATCAATCAAATTTATATATATTTTTTGGTCAGATTGGCAAAAATATATTTTTTGGTGTGCCACAGAATTTTAGTAATTGGTTTGTGTGCCATGAGATGAAAAAGGTTGAAAATCACTTTTGTATCCTATAAGCCAATTCCAAATAAATTTACAGTTTAAAGAAAAATAATGTTGTTATGCAAACTTAAACCAGGATGAGCCCCATCTTTCAACCAGTTTACTTAAGTCCATTCTGTGAAGTGACATTCTGTATGTCCTTAGTTTGCATTATGTAAACATACAGTTAATTTAAATATGCAGATTAGCACAATGCATTTAAGCCTGATGGAAAATTGTCTGTGATAAAGTAATTCATGCATTTTTGGGGGCTAGTCATGAGATATAGTACTCTGACTTAAAAGACCAGGTTAATGAGATGAACTCTATCAAGTTTTTATCAAGTCTGAGATAATTTGTATCACTTGCATTTTCATATACCTTTCCACTTGACTTAATAACTCATTAGTAACTCTAGCGTAGATCAGTGGATTAAAATGGAAATAAACTATTTCAAAAATCTAGGGAGTTTTTGTGTTAGATTGGTTATTAAATATTAGAGGATATTCTTGCAAATTGAGTGTTATCTCCCATGGGATTTTATAAATATTTGGTAAATATTTTCATAATCTAAAACAGGGTTAGCCAACTATGGCCAGTGGGCCAAACACAGCCTACTATCTGTTTTTTTTAAAATAAATATATTTTTATTGATTTCAGAGAGAAAAGGAGAGGGAGAGAGAGAAACATCAATGAATGATCAGCTGCCTCCTGCACACGCCCCAATGGGGATCGAGCCTGCAACCTGGGCACGTGTCCTTGACTGGAATCAAACCCAGGTCCCTTCAGTCTGCAGGCCAATGCTCTATCCACTGAGCCAAACCAGCTAGGGCAACCATCTGTTTTTGTATGGCTGCAAACTAAGAATAGTGTTTTTTTTTTTCATTTTTAAGTGCTTGAAAAAATAAAAGAAGAGTGACATTTTGTAACACATGAAAATTATAGGAAACTCAAATTCAGTGCCTATAATAAAGTTTTATGGAGACAGCCATGCTCATTTGTTTATGTATTGTGCATGGCTGCTTTTGTGCTAAAACTGCAGTTGAGTTGCCGCAATGGAGATTGTAATGGCCCGCAAAGCCTAAACTATTTACTCTCTGGACTTTTATAGATAACTAGAGGCCTGGTGTATGAAATTCATGCACAGGAGTGGGGGGGTCCCTCAGCCCAGCCTGCACCCTTTCCAATCCAGGACCCCTCAGGGGATGTCCAACTGCCTCTCGTAATCCGGGACCACTGGCTCCTAACTGCTCACCTGCCTGCCTGCCTGATTGCCCCTAACCCCTCTGCCTGCCTGCCTGATCACCCCCAACTGCTCCCCTACTGGCCTGATCACCCCTAACTGCTCTCCTGCTGGCATGATTGCCCCTAACCACCTCTGCCTCACACCACACCCGGGACCCAGGATTCCCTCCTCCGGCCGGTTGCAGGCACCTGGGACCCGGGCTTCCCTCCCTCTGGCTGGCCGCAGGCACCCAGGGCCCAGGCCGTCTTTGCCTGGGCCGGCTGTAGCCACAGGGGACTGTGGGTGGGTGGCTTTGCCCTGGCCGCAGCCACAGATGCTGGTGCCCGGGACCGTGGGGCAGGTGGCTTGTCCCTCTCCTGGGCTGCAGCCTAGCTGGTCCCCATTCCTCTCTCACAAGTTCATTGTGCCTGGCTGGTCCCCATTCCTCTCTCCCCAGTGTTGACTGTCTGAACCATTACAGCGTGAGGGAGTGATGACCACTTGCATATTAGATCTTTATTATATAGGATGTGTGCCTAACACTGGTCTAAAATTTAGCAGAGACTGTCCATATGTCTGCAAGTCCCACCTTTGTGGTGTAAAGACCTTGCCACTCTCTGAGGGCTTTCTTTGGTCTGAGCACCCTGGCCTATCAGAAGTGTCCATGAATCAACACCTTTGGGAGCAGCCCTTCACCAATGACAGGGGATAAATACCCCAGTTCCCTCATTCCATGTTTGGGCATATTCATACCAACTGTCAGAATCCTCCTTGGCTATCACATCAGGTTGCCCACAGTGTTAACTGTCTTGATGAAACCCCTTCACTGACTTTCCATTCCACCTACCACAGTGTTTCCTGAAGTCTCCTCCCAAATCAACTAGAATTTTTGCACAAAGTAGGCTTCTGGGGGAAATTCAAATGAAGACAAATGTGAATTATTCATGTATATATATTACTTAGGTGTCATTTTGATGTATAATCTACCCATGTATGATAAAAAATTTATAACCAAACATTTGGGTCATTTTTCTCTTACTATTAAAGAGAAGACAGATTTTATTAATTGATAGTTTTATTCTGCATGACATTTATCAGTGAAATTTATACTGAAAGATGCAGTTTGATAAGTTGCTCATATTTTTGAACATAAATGCTTATTGCAGGAGAGTGATTCTTGAAGTACTGAATTAATCTTTCATATTGCAAAAATGTTTCTTTTATCTTTTATAAAATTTATATTTTCTTTTATACTAATAAAACTTTTCTGTTACCTCTTCAGAAAACTTCTGCTTAAGTTTTATTTTGCATCAATAATAGATTGAAGCAACCTCAGTATAAGGAGTAGCCAAGATAATTTTTTCCTATATGGTAATTAGCTGTAGATTCAGAATGTTTAAGAAGAAATATTTCATAACTGTGGAAAATGTCTATATATTTTCTTTGTATATTTCTTGTATTTTTCCCTAATGGTTAATTAAAATCAATAAATAGTGTCAGACCTAAACCTCTGCCCTTTATCTTTTGTTCAAGATTCTATAGGTGTCTGTACTTTGAATAGATGTTTAATATTACTGCTTAAGTTATATCACATGTTTTTTTATATGCCTGATGAATATAATACTAAACTGTGACAGGGATAGAACTGATATTTAAGAAATATACTTGAAAGAAAGTGGAGGAATAAAATATTTGGTTTGTTTTGACCACATGAATGTTTTATTTATCAAATAGACTGCCTCATAGTAGTTTGAGATTTCTCAGTTTTTACGTGTGTGTGTGTGTGTGTGTGTGTGTGTGTGTATGCATGGGAATTCATATATGGTTTAAAGATTTTGTAGACAAATAACTACATGAAAAAAGTTGAATTATTATGTTTAAAACACAACTTTTTGTGTAAAAAAGACACTCACATACATTTGTATATGCCAAGGATGTATTTAGAACAATACACAGGAAGCTAGTAGCAGTACTTTTCTTTGAGAAGGGGAGTGGGAGACTAGGATCAGAAGTGAGAGGGAAATGTACTTTTCACTATACACTCTTTTGTACTGTTTCTGGGTTTTTTGGACCATTTATATGACTAACTTAAAAGGAAGTTAAAAGTAAATTAGAGGAAGAAGGAAGAAAAAAGGAAAGAAACTACTGGTATTAGAGGCACCCAGGTTTGGATACCCATTAAGCCACTTACTAACAGTATGATTATAGTCACACTAGAGGCCCAGTGCACAAAATTTGTGCAACCGTCTAGTGATTACCAGAGGGAAGCGGGGAGGGTTTGAAGAGGGTAAAGAGGGGATAAATGGTGATGAGGGAGATTCTCTCTTTAGAAACTTTCTGGTTTTGGGTGTGAGTTAAGTAGGGCAAAGTTATTGCAAAACTGCTGCACTCAATCACTTTCCAGCTCCTTGTTAGCTGTGTGCCATAGTACACTGCAGGTACAAACTTCAATCTGATTACTGAGCAAATTCTATACCTCTGCAATTTGAGTTTTCCATGTACTGTTTTCTCTTGCCTCTGATTTTCTTAGAAAGTGCTGTTTGATGTGTTGCAAAAGTTTATTTGTTAGCATCTGTTCTTTGACCTTTTTCATCTGTGAAATGATATTGTCACCTACCTACATTGGATAAGTGTGATGGAGAGTTTTGCTTTGCTGGGCATTTTCAGACTTTTTTTCTTAATGGGCCCAAGAATATATAATTAACTCATTTATTAAGAGACTATCATGGGAGAGACTCAACTGTACAAAATAATATGTGTATAACTGAAGCTTCAAGAAACAAAGACTGTCTCTAGTGAGCTTAGGCTGAAAAAGGGAATGGATTTATCCAGAAACAGAGAAAGAAGTGAAAATTCAAGGCCTTGGGAGGGTCAACAACCAGGGTGGCTCAAGGAATCTCTATGATGAGAACTATTGAGAATCTCTTTAGGGCAGTAGACTTGAAATGCCATGACTCCATATTCCTTCCATCCTGTGTGACACTACTGAGGGTTCAGATCCTAAGAGAAACAGACTGATTGCAAGTTCAGGCCAGAAGTCTCCCCTGCGCCAACTGTAGTGGGAAGGAATCTTGGGATGTCATAGTCTGGATCATGTTCACACTTGTTTGCAGACCCATCAAGAGTCCGTGGAATGAAAGCCCTTAGAAAGAGCAGGATATTGTCACCAAAAATAAAGCGATGGAAGGCAAGATAAATCATTACAAATCCACTGGGCCATGCTACCAGTAAATCTCAAAAGAATGGGATAGTGGGGTAAAATAATTTTTTTTTACCCCACTATTTGTACTAGATACCTAGAGCTGCCATAACAAAGTACCACAGACTGGGTGGCTTAAACAACAGATATTTATTGTCCTTATGATTCTGGAGGCTGGAAGTCTGACCAAGTAAAGCCTCTCTAGAGCTCTGCTTTGTAGATGGCCATCTTCCTCTAATGTCTTCTTCTGAGTGTGTCTGCGGCCTAATCTTTGTATAAGGACACCAGTCATATTGGATTGTGGCCCACCCATATGACCTCCTCGTGCAAACTGAAGGGTCCCAGGTTCGATTCCGGCCAAGGGCACATGCCCGTGCTACGGGCTCGATCTCCAGTGGGGGGCATGCAGGAGGCAACCGATCAATGATTCTCTCTCATCATTGATGTTTCTATCTCTCTCTCCCTCTCCCTTCCTCTCTGAAATCAAGAAAAGAAATATATTTAAAAATAAAAATAAATAATTCTTTATTGTTGAAAGAATTACATATGTCCCCTTTTTCCCCCTCACTGACCCCTTCCAGCCTGCCTGCACCACCCTATTGTCTGTGTCTCTAGGACTCTTGACTAAAGAACAATGAGGGGTGGGCACAATATAAGTAATGGTTCTAAAATAGAAAAGCTGGGCAAGTGCCCACATTAGAAGGAACATTTCCCTGTGAAGTAGCAGTTGTACATGAGGAAGAGGCCTAGAAGTCTAAGCAGGGCTTCTTGCTCCTGGCTTCCTAAGTCCAGTTACCTAGCCAGCTTATGGGTAAGCCTGGCTGGCCTGCCTCGCGGCCAGGCTCTGCTCTAAGAACAGACAGCAGAGGAATAGGAAGCAATAGAGAATCAGTGGAACCTATTCTTGCCTTTAAGGACTAGTAGCTCTGTCACTATTTGATCTGATAATGAGACTAATGACACTAGCAGTTCTTCTCATAGGAGGCAGAAGAGTAGCTGGAAAGTGAATGGAGGGATGGCCTGGGAGCACAGGTGGGAAATGCCCTCTCTCATGGCCTGATGGAAAGATGAGGTAGATGGATAGCAGTTGCTTCTTTAGCAAACAGATCTTGTAGATCTTACCATTTCTGGACACAGAGATTTAAATCATTTAAAAGTCTTATATTATTCTGTAACTTAACATTTACATAGGATTTTAGAGTTTTAAAAACTCATAATTTCTTTCTCGTTTCACTCTCTCAGCATTCCTGTCTAGGGCTTCATTGATAGACATGGGAGTAAAGCCTTAAGGGGGTCTATGAATTCAAGTTTTATGGATTCCTGGTTCAGTTTTCTTTCTATTACAGCACCCTGCTTCTTGTTAAGAGCTAGTTTATTTAAATTAAATAGTTGCTACCATTAAAGTTATTTGTTAATAAGAACCCATTTTCTGAAAGCCCTAATTTTAGCTCTCTGCTGTAAATCTGATTCAACAGGTATTTATTGAATGAAAACTACCATTGACATGTTTATTTCATATTAGTTTTTGATTCCCATCATCTGAACCCATTCCTATATTCAGGATAATTTTTCATCTTATTAAGTTGTTGGGCAACATTTGCCTATAATTATGAAGCTGAAACAAACACTCATTTATCCAGCCTCCCTTGCAGCTAAGATATAGCCTTGGACAATATTTTGTATCCACAATAGACTTTGAATTGGTAGCTAGTAGCCCAAGAAGTAGAGGCAGAAAATCCTTTCTGCTGGCACATGGTTGGTTGCCATGGAAGTGTCAATATCCACTCTCCTGGGGCACTTTTGCATGTCCAGTGCTCCCATGGTGTGGTCTCTGTCATTCAGCATCCAGCAGTGGTGTGGGCCCTTGTCCTCATTGAATTTTTGGGCTGTGGTCTTCAATATTGACTGGTCTTTTTTATTCCTGCTCATTGTCTAGGCCTGGTTATCCAACATTACAGTGATTTTATGAGCTGTCAAGTAACCTTTCATTTTAAAATTTGCATATGATAAATTCACTCTTTGTGGTAGAACAGTTCTGTGGATTTTGACAATATAGAGTCATGCACCCACCACCATAGACATGATATAAAAGAGTTCCATCATGCCTCAGATTCCCTCATGTTTCTCCTTTGTAGTTACTCTCCTCCCCCCCAAACCCTAACCTGTTTTCTATCCCTATAATTTTCTCTTTTTCAGAATCATAGAATATTATCCAATAACCTTTTAATAACATTTCATTATTGTGATATTAATAACCTTAAAATAAATGTTAACATTTATTTTCTGCTTAAATAATAGCTACAATTTTTTGGATGTTTAACATTTGCTTTATTCTGTTTTTACATGAATAAACTCATTCAATCCTCACTACAATTCTAATAGGTAGATCCCCTTAGTATTCCCATTTTACATATGAGAAAGCTGAGGCATACAGATGTTAAGGAATCTGTCTGAGGCCACAGAGGTGATAAGAGGCAGAGTCAGGATCAGACACAGGCAGCTTGGTACCAGATAGAAGCGTTTAACTCCTATCTATACTGTCTTGTAAATCAGCCAGAATTGGTTTTCTTTGCTTGCAATTATGAACTTGAATATTAGAACTGGTGAGCAAAGGCTCAAAGTATACTCTCTCGTAGATGTTACTACTGAGTGCGGGAAATAGACATTATTGAAATGATGCCACCTATGAATACATAATTACAAATGTAGCTAAGTCAGGAAAGGATCACAGTCCTTTAGAGTTCATCACACACATACCTGATTTAGAATGAAGGTCATGGAAAGTTTCCCTGAGCAAGTGACACTTTAATGGAGATCAGAATATGTGACTAGATGAAGACGGTATGGGCCTGTGGAGCATGCAAGTGGAGCCTTCAAGAGGAAGCCACAGGTGTGGAAGCTCTGAGGCAGGAGGCATGGGGAGCTAGGGGGAACCCCACTGCTAGCCAAGGTAGGTGAAGTTAGAGGTAGGCAAGTGGCCAAATAACCAGGGCCTTGTAGGCAACATCAAGCACTTGTGAGGCTTTGCCTCTCTCTGGTTCAAGATAACACTGGAGAGTCTTTACACACGCACACAAAGCAAGAAAGTGAAACAGAGGACAATGTGCATAAAGGACTATGCTCTGCTTTCTCATGGAGCAGGCTCATAATGGGAAGGTCATGGGCCCAGGATCCCTTGCAATGCCTGGAAGGTATTCCTGGACCACTTTCCTTACCTCAACAGGTTTTTGGGAATAGATTGGGATTCACTGATGTGCATGGGAGCACTGTGAGGCTGGCTTCTGCTCATTGTTAGGTCCAAAATTGTTACAGAATTTCTTCAAACCTCATGTCTGTAAACTGCAGGGTGCAATACCTTGTGTTTGGTGTCAATGAGTGATAGGTATTTCAATAAGCACAACAAAGTAAGCAAATCAGACATAATCTCTTCTCTCTGCAGGCTTCATAGACCCAGACTTCATTGAAAGTTGACAATGTTAGAGTGCAGCACCATTTCATAGAGAAGGACAAGTTAACTTGGCCAGGGCTGCAAAAGTAGTGAATGAAAGAGCCAAGTTTTTGACCTGCAACCTACATGATGCGTATTTTGGCACCACATTTCTAAAACAGATTGACAAAATGCATTGTTTAAATGATTCACTTTGATAACACTGGTAGATGCATTTCTCTTTGATAGAAAATAGATGTAGAGCCCTACCTGTTTTGGCTCAGTGGATAGAGTATCAGCCTGCGGACCAAAGGGTCCCGGGTTTGATTCCGGTCAAGGGCATGTACCTTGGTTGCAGACTGCTCCCTGGTCTGGGCCCTGGTCGCAGCTCATGCAGGAGGCAACCAATTAATGTGTTTCTCTCACATCGATGTTTCTCTCTGTCTTTCCCTCTCTCTTCCACTCTCCCTAAAAATCAATAGGAAAAATGTCCTTGGGTGAGGATTAACAAACACACACACACACACACACACACACACACACACACACACACACAAAAAAAAAAAAAAGAGAAGAAAATAGACGTAGACATCCAAGAAACACACAGTTGAATTTTCCTAGATACTGCAAATGTGTTTTCAGTAATTTAAAAGTCAGTAACAGAAGGCCTCTGACAAATTTTTTACTTTTCATAACTGTACATTTGACTAATATTTTATTTTATAACACCCAAATGTGTGGGCATGAGTTTATTCTGAGAGGAAAGCGTTCATGAATCTGTGAACTCAGGAGGACCACAAGGCATTTGGAAAATAAATTAATATTCTGAAGTGTATTAATTAATACTTTTGACTACTCTGACCAGTTATGATCCTCAGAGATATATACCCCAATTTTGAATCCAATTAAAATGGTATTCAGAAGTAAATTAACCCATGTACATTCAAATCTTGATATAAAATGACATGGTCTCTAGACACCAATTAATTAATCAAACATGCAAAAATATGTCAAGAAAATTATGAATCCATCTATTCTGATGTTATATTTCAAAGGTCTTCAAGCCTCTTATATATTAGAAGTATTATATACTACATCAATTCTTCTTCACTTCATTTAAAAGAGAAACCAGAAAAAAAATTTCACCATATGCTTGTTTTAGATGCAGTGAAAAAATGTTCTTTTCAAAGCATATGGTGATATAATTAGGTGTCCGGATACAGCAAGTTGGAAAAAGAATTGTTTAAACTAAATTGAGACAGTTGGCTGCTCTGTCCAGCCCCCCACCCCACCATAACAGTATCTTCTCTGGATCATTATTGTGTTTTTATTTTGTGGGGGGGTGTGTGTGTTATCATTGTTTTAATAAATGCCTGCTGTCACCTACATAGCCAAGGTGGATAGAATTCGAGGACTGCTTCCCCCTTTCACTGTGTAAACTATGTGCTTCATTTCGCAGCCTCTCACTGAGGAGTTTTGACATTACTCCCGCATTATTGACGTTTGTATAAGGTTCTGTAACTGGAAGTCTGCTTTTATCTATGGCTTAGCTACCTTTCTTCATGCACCTCATGGATTATCATCTGCTAATGATGAGAGGGCCTTGCATTTTTTTCTTTAATAAAAGGGTTTGTTTTAAAATAATGTCTTCCTGTTTTGGTGTACTCGATCTCTGAAGGAAAGAAACAGTTTGAAAATAGATTCTATAAAAACACTGGTTATTTGTTATGAGAACTTTAAATTTTTAAAAAATTCATATATTGTAATCTGGAAAACAAAACATCATGATTTCAGATGGTTTTGGGCGTGAACTTGTGTACTGGTTTTAATAACTCATTAGGATGTATAAACATTAAGGGTAGTAGGTTTGTCTGAAAAAATATTTCACCCTATGCTTGTTTTAGATGCAGTGAAAAAATATTCTTTTAAACATTTTAAACAAGTGCATGAGTATATCTGAATAATTAACCTTATGTTTTACACTAGTGCCTTATATTTCACTGATTACCAGAGTCTGGATTTTTAAATTTAATTTTTTTTCTTTAAAATGCCTGACTAGAATGAATAATATGTGTTTATCTTAGGCATATGTTGTTTTCCACCAAATTCATTGCTAACTGATACGGTAAGTTTCACTATTTTAAAGTCTATTTTTGTATCATTTAGAGTGGGTATTCATGGTTTTGCTTAACAAGTAAAACTGTCAGCAAATAAATGTAGATTGTTCAGCAATATGCCTAGAAGATAGATGCTGTTGAGAGGGATGACTCATGATCATCCAATGGATTATTTATCTTGCTTCTCTTGTGATGGTTTCTGTTGTTATGAACGCCAGTGATTGGTCAGGTGCTCTGGAGCAGGGCTCTGCTGAGCTGGGCATGGTGCTCTCCAGTGCAGCCTGGGCTGAAGCTCAGGGGCCACATGTCCTGGGCCAGTAGGGAGACTTGTAGGGTCAAGGGGGAGAGGGCACTGATGCTGCTGGCCCCTTCAGCTTCAGCCCAGAGCCCACCCCTGAGGACGTGTAAGCTGTCCTTGCCCAGCCTGAGCTGGGGAGAGCACTGCCTTTCTCCTTGTTGGTGACATGAATTATTTTCTCTAGCTTTCCCAGCACAGTTACTTTCTTGCTTTGTTTTCACCTTGTATCAGGGAAACAGTACCTTCTCAGGTGAAGTGCTATAATGAGCCAAATCCTATTCCCTAGTGCAATAGTATATAAACTTCAGTGTATATCAGAATCACCTGTAGGCTTGTTAAAATACAGGGTGTCCCCCCCAAATGAATACACACTTTAACAGCTGATAGCTAAATTTTGAAAATGAAATGTATTTTAATAAATACTGCCTTTATAATTATTCAAAGTATGTGTATACATTTTTGGAGATACCCTATATAGATTGCTGGGCCTCATCCTAAGTTTTTGATTCCGTAGGTCAGGAATGGAGTTGTATCGTTTGCATATCAGATTAGTTCCCAGATGAAAATGATGAACTGGTCTGGGACCCACATTTTGAGAATGTCCCTATGGTGCAACTCTGAGTGCCTGTCTACGGCCAGTCATCGCTGTGTCCCAGGGAAGTCAGTGAAATGTTCTGCTTATGGAGCTAGGCCCCAGCCAGCTCCCAGTTATCCTTCCTGCTTTTGTTTGTCTGTTTTTGCTACAGGGCTTGGTCACTTAAGCTTCTCTCTTTTTGATGCTTCCACTGCAAATTGGGTCATTAAATGGTTTTCTTTCTTCTCCCATGAAGCCTGGTTGTTTAAAAGAGTAACTCCTTTTCTTTACTGTGACTGAAGACAACCATCCAGGTCCTTTTCTCTCTTTTTCTTTTTTTTAGCAAATACAAAAAAAAAAAAGTCCTCACCAGAGGTATTTTCCCATTGGTTACTAGAGAGAATGGAAGGGAGGGGGAGAGAGAGAGAGAGAGAGAGAGAGAGAGAAACATTGATGTGAGAGAGACACATCGATTGGTTGCCTCCCCCACATGCCCCAAGCAGGGTCAGGGATTGAGACTGCAGCCTTGGTGCATGCCCTTGTCCGGAATCAAACCCGGGACCCTTCAGTCCACAGGCTGATGCTCTCTCTACTGAGCCAAACGTGCTAGGGCTAGGCCCTTTTCTCTTTGTGGGTTTTTCACTGATCACTTTGGAAAAATGAATTTAACAAGATAAATACACTTAAGAAAGTTCCAAAGCTTGCAAATTCTAACAGTGGTCTCTGGCCCATAGTCCCATACTCCTTTAAAATGGTAGCTGGGGTGGACTCCTTCTTAAGGAAGGTGAGACGGGCCGGGCTGACGCCCCTCAGGAGCCACCATGTTGGTGATACCCCCCGGACTGAGCGAGGAGGAGGAGGCTCTGCAGAAGAAATTCAAAGAAGAAAAAGAAAAAGGCACTGCTGGCCCTGAAGAAGCAGAGCAGCAGCAGCACAGCCAGCCAAGGCGTGTGAAACGCTCTCTGCCAGCGCAGCCCGTGCTGGACGCAGCCACCGCCACGGAGCAGGCAAAGCGGCTGGTGAAGTCGGGAGCCATCAGTGCCGTCAAGGCTGAGACCAAGAACTCGGGCTTCAAGCGTGCTCGAACCCTAGAGGGAAAGTTCAAAGACCCTGAGAAGGGGCCGGTCCCCACTTCCCAGCCGCTCCAGGGGAGCCTATCTGCTGATGACCATCTGCAGGAGTCGCCCAGACGTCCCCAAAGGACATCTCTGTACGAGAGCTTTGTGTCTGCCAGTGCCCGGCTTCGGACCCGGGGCCAGACGGGGAGGAGGCAGAGGGCCCGGGGGCTGGCGATGGCCGTCCCCGAAGCTCTGGATGGGGCTCCGAAGCACGTGGTAACGCCCGCTCCTCAGTCTCCCCTCCCCGAAGCCGCAGCCGGGACCGCCGTCGTGAGCGGAACCCGGACAGAGACCGGGACCGGGAGCGAGACAGACAGAGACCGGGACCGGGACCAAGACAGAGACAGAGAGCGAGACCGGGAGTGAGACAGAGACCGGGACCGGGACCGAGACAGAGATCGGCACCGAGACAGATACCGGGACCGAGAGCGAGACCGGGACCGAGACAGAGAGCGAGACCGGGACCGAGACAGAGACCGGGACCAAGACCGAGAAGGCCTTTTCCGCAGGTCGGACTCGTTCCCTGAACGCCGGGCCCCTCGGAAGGGGAACACTCTCTACGTGTTCGGGGAAGACGTGACGCCCACCCTCCTCTGTGGGGCCTTCTCCCCCTTTGGAAACATCACTGACCTCTCCATGGACCCACCCAGAAACTGTGCCTTCGTCACCTATGAAAAGATGGAGTCAGCAGATGAGGCCGTTGCTGAGCTCAACGGGACGCAGGTGGAGTCCGTGCAGCTCAAGGTCAGCATTGCCCGCCAACAGCCCATGCTGGATGCCGCCCCTGGCAAGTCCGTGTGGGGCTCCCTCGCCCTCCAGAGCAGTCCTCAGGGCTGCCACTGGGACAAAAGGACCCAGATTGTCTACAATGACGATGTCTGCCAGGAACACCTTGTGGGTGGCTTCTAGGTGGCGGAGCTGAACTGCTTGTGCCCCGCCTGCCCCGACAGTGGTCTCAGTAAAGCACTGAGGTGGAAGCTCACACACCTCCCTCAGCCTCTGGTTTCTCAGCACTGGGGATTGGGTTGAGCCTTTTACAACGGCTACTAGATTGGATCTCATTTGTAGCAAGATGGCCAGTGCGTCTTCCCCACTCCCTTACCCCAAAGGATGTTGAGCACAGGTGTTGTCACAGCTCTTAAAATTGGATCCCATGCCCCTTCCCAGGAGGAAACCCCTGAGAGAAAACGCAGATCCTCCTCATGGAGTTTCTCCTTGAGCCAGGGCAGCACTTGGAAGAGGTTGATGTGAAAGTCTCAGGCGTGAGCAGGCACCTGGTGCTGCAGTTTCTTGTCTTTGCAGACACCCACGACTCCCCAGCTGATCATACCAACCTGCAGGGGACGCAGGGTGGCCATGGGTCATTTGGTAGAATATCTCCTGCACCTCAGGAAGCACGGTTATTAATAGATGTTAATAGTTCTTAATATGTGTAAGTTAAGCTGTACAAATACGCTTTGTGAATTTCCATAAGAACGTATTTTATAATTAAACAAATGTTAAACCTTCCTGCTTTAAAAAAATTATCATTGTTTGTTTTATATTGAGCTGTATTGTCGACTGTTTTTAAAAATAGATTATGTTTCTAATTTTTTTCATTCTTTATTCTTCGTTGACACCTTCTCTTAGTTATTATTTTATTACACTTAGTGATACTTTATTTTTTAGAACAGTTTTAGATTAAAAATTTGATCAGAGAATTGGGAGAGTTCCCCCCATATAACTACCCCCATGCTACCTCATTCATGGTTTCCCCTATTATTAATACCTTACAATACTGTGGTACATTTGTTACAGTTGATGAATCAAGGCCTATACGTTATTTAATAAATCTGTTAATCAGATTTCCTCAGTTTTTACTCAATGTCCTTTTTATGTTCCTGCCGGAAGCCGGTCCACCCTTGCTGCTTGACACAGTCACTGCAGGGAAGAAACATCTGCACAGCTTATGTTTCCAGGGACCTGGCATATATGGCATATGTTTGCTCCCCCTCTTAA
>NW_005363247.1:3726818-3730740 GCF_000412655.1 Myotis brandtii
AACCTTTGGAATAGAATGGATAGGATTAAAATCAACTGGTATAAATACAGATGTAATAGCTCAATAGACACAGACCTTGGCTGGAGATCCTGGCTAGAGGATCTCCAACTGAATGCTGGTCAAACAAGAGAGAAGATATTACGGCTGCCGCGGCCCTCTGCTCCTCAAAGCCCAACCCATCCTCACAGCCACCCTCGGGCCCATTACTGCCTGAGCGCTATTACTGCCTCATTCTCAGGTATCTAAAACATCCCTGAGAACCCGGGAATCCTCTGCTTACATTGCAGCCATGGTGTCTAATGAGCCAAGTGGGAGAATCATGACCTTCCACCCAACCATGGAAGAATTTAAAGATTTCAACAAATATATTGGTTACATGGAATCCCAAGGTGCCCACCGAGCTGGCCTGGCGAAGGTCATTCCACCCAAGGAATGGAAAGCCAGACAGTCCTACGATGATGTCAATGACATGGTGATAGCCACTCCCCTCCAGCAGGTGGCGTCTGGGCGAGCAGGTGTGTTCATTCAATACCACAAAAAGAAGAGGGCCATGACAGTGGGCGAGTATCGCCTGTTGGCAAACAGTGGACAGTATCAGACTCCACCACACTTGTGTTTTGAGGATCTGGAGCGGAAATACTGGAAAACGCGCCTGTACGACTCGCCCATCTATGGCGCTGACATCAGTGGCTCCTTATTTGATGCCAACACTAAACAATGGAACCTTGGCCACCTGGGAACCATCCAGGACCTGCTGGAGCAGGAGTGTGGGGTTGTCATCGAAGGCGTCAACACCCCCTACCTGTACTTTGGCATGTGGAAGACCACCTTCGCTTGGCACACGGAGGACATGGACCTTTACAGCATCAACTACCTGCACTTCGGGGAGCCCAAAACGTGGTACGCGGTGCCCCCAGAGCACGGCCAGCGCCTGGAGCGCCTGGCCAGGGACCTTTTCCCGGGCAGCTCTCGGGGCTGCCAGGCCTTCCTGCGGCACAAGGTGGCCCTCATCTCGCCCACTGTCCTCAAGGAGAACGGGGTCCCGTTCAGTCGCATCACTCAGGAGGCTGGAGAGTTCATGGTGACCTTTCCCTATGGCTACCACGCTGGCTTCAACCATGGCTTCAACTGTGCGGAGGCCATCAACTTTGCCACCCCGCGATGGGTCGACTATGGCAAAGTGGCCTCTCAGTGCAGCTGCGGGGAGGCCCGGGTGAGCTTCTCCATGGACGTGTTCGTGCGCCTCCTGCAGCCCGAGCGCTATGAGCTGTGGAAACGCGGGCAGGACCGGACTGTTGTGGACCACGTGGAGCCCACGGCGCCGGGCAGCCAGGAGCTGAGTGTCTGGAGGGAGGGCAGGGCGGCCTGGAGATCTGCGCTGGGCCTGAGGCACCTCCAGCCCCGTCGAGCCACGCACACCCCTCAATCAGTGGGCACGGGCTGTGGGTACGGTCGCCGCCACACGCTTGTGCGCCAGCCATGCCTGTGCCCCTGGCTAGGCCGGGGTTCTGCCTCTGCTGCCCAGCCCGTGGCTGCCGCGGCCCTCCGCTCCTCAAAGCCTGACCCATCTTCACAGCCAACCTCGGGCCCATCTGCCCTGGATCTCCAGCCAACTGGCACAAGTGGTCGTGAGAGTGGTCGTGGTCCTCGGGAACAGGGGACTCAAGAGTCCATTGTTCAGGTCCCGGCTAAGAGGCGCCGCCTAGTGGGCGCAGTGCGCACAGCTCCGGATCCCAAAGCCCAGCCTGTGCCTGAGGACAAACCCTCCATGGACAGCCAGGCACTGCTGGTCCCAGCATCCTAACGTGGCTTTTGGGTGCTACTGTGCTCCAGTCCCCTAAGCCCAGGGGATGTCTACTTTTGTTCTCCATGTTCTTTTTTTAAAAATTAAATCTTTATTGTTCAGATTAAAAAAATAAAAAAATAAAATGGTAGCTGGAAGCCTCAGTGGGGTTTTCTCTTGGCATTTGTTTCTAAGGATGTTTTTCGCAGCAAAATCAGTCAGAGAAAGACAAATACAATATGATTTGACTTATATGTGGAATCCAAATAACAAAATAAATGAACAAACAAAATAGAAACAAACTCACAGATACAGAGAACAGTAGATTGATGGTTGCCAGAGGGGAGATGGGTTGGGGAACTAGGTGAAAAAGGTGAAAGGATTAAGAAGCACACATTGGTAGTTAGTGCCAGGGATGTAAAGTACAGCATAGGAAATATAGTCAATAATATTGTAATAACTATGTATGATGCCAGGTGGGTACTGGAAATATGAGGGGAACACTTTGTAAAGTGTACAATTGTTTAACCATTATGCTATATGCCTGAAACGAATACAAAATGATATTGAATGAAAACTGTAATTGAAAATTAAAGTTTAAATAAAAAACAGTTCAAAGCCCATAAAAACTAAATTTTTAGCAACATCAACCAGTTATTATTTTACTGAGTATTAAGTCCAAAGCATGTTGATAGCAGGAATATACTCTCTTGGATAAACTATATTGTACTGTCTATGGAAGAAAGTTAATACTTGATATTGTTATGGGTTGAACTGTATTCTCAGAAAGAAGTTCAAGTTGTTATCCCCAGTGTCTGTGAATGTGGCCTTATGTGGATGTAGCATCTTTGCAGATGTGATCAAGTTAAGATGAGGTCATATTTTAGGTCATATTGGTGGGCCCTAATCAAATGACTAGTGTTCTTACAAGAAGGGGAAAAGTAAGAGAAACAAACAGGGGAATGCCATGTAGCTATGGAGGCAGAAATTGGAATTATTCATCTTTAAGCCAAGGGACACCAAGTGTTGCAACTACCAGAACCTAGGAAGAGGCCAGGAAGGCTTCTTCCCTAGAACTTTCAGAGAGAGTATGACCCGGTTGACACCTTAATTTCAAACTTTTAGCCCCCAGATCTTTGAGGCAATACATTTCTGTTGTTTTAAGCCATCCAAATTTATGGTGATTTGCCATGGAAACCCCAGGAAACTGATACACTTGGCGCTGGGTGTGTGTGTGTGTGTGTGTGTGTGTGTGTGTGTTTGGCGCTGTGTGTGTGTGTGTGTGTTTATTTTTTGATAATAAAGGAGGAAATGTGTTGCAGCTATTATTGATAGATTGATATGGAATGTTGGCACCTCTTATCTTCCTTGTCCTCTTGGTATCAAAAATAGTCCCTTTTCAGGGAAGGCAGAAACTGTAGCAGAAAAAAATGAGCATGAGAATCTGAATGAGACTTAAGACATCAAAGTTCACTAGACACAAGAAAGGGCAATGGTGTGGGACATATCTCATTTGGCCCTATCTATACACAGTCCACAACATGGCAGCTTGTTTCTATAAAGCCAGCAAGAGAGAGAAAGTCTCCTATGAAGATGGACATTGTACTCTTTTTGTTGTTGTTGTTTATTTGTTTTTGTTAATCCTCACTTGAGGATACTTTTCCATTGCTTTTTTAGAGGGAGTGGAAGGGAAGGAGAGAAGGGATGGGGGGAGAGAGAGAAACATAGATGTGATAGAGAAGCATCAATTGGTTGCCTCCTGCCTGACCAGGGCTGGGGATTGAACCTGCCACCCAGGTACGTGCCCTTGACCTGGAATTGAACCCTTCAGTGCTTAGGTTGACACTTTAACCATTGAGAAACACTGGCCAGGGCAACATTGTAGTTTTAAGCAATGCAGTCACTTCAATGTAATTATGAGCATCTCATTACTGTTCCCATATTCTATTGGTTAGAAGCAAGTCACAGATCCTGCCTACATTGAAGGGGAGGAGGTTATATAAGGGTGTGAATACCAGGAGAAGGGGATCACAGGGCCGGCCTGATCGCCCAACTGCCCTCCCCTGCCGGCCTGATCGCCTCCAACTGCCCACCCCTGCTGGCCTGGCAGGTGTTCATCATAGCTCTTGGCTCCACTCT
>NW_005363247.1:3730759-3735430 GCF_000412655.1 Myotis brandtii
CGTACCTCCACTCCCCCATTAAGAAAAGCAGAGTTTGCAGTTGAGTAGCCTTCTCAGTCTGGTTCCTGCCTATAAAGTAGTAGGGGTCCAAAATCCTATTCTTGGTATTTACCTGTCCATTTTAGTCGCAATTGTCAGTGGTTCTACCAGAATAATTCTCTTAAACACATTGGGTGTTTGGGTGTATTTGAATGCATCGCTTTATTATCCTACTTCTTCAGGCTAAGCCCTTCTCTACCTTGGGTTCAGTGGACGCTGTTGTGGTACGATAGCCTTAAGATTCTTGAAGTCTCAATTACTTAACTGAGAGGCTCTACAGGCATGCTCTGGAGATCCTTCAAAAGCTTTTGGTCTGATTGAAAGGTTCTATGAGGTACCACATTAGATCTTTCTGAAAATCTTAATAAAGAATTTCACCACCATGCCCTCAGTTTCATTTTTAGATGCTGTTTTCCTGCACTGGATTTCATCTCTGCCCAGAAGCTACTTTTAATTTTAGAATCATTTGCTGTCTAGAGAGGTTGGGAATAAGAAATCATTTTATTTTCAAACCCAGCAGTCTTGGCTTCTCTATATTTAACAGTTCACTCTTTAGCTTATCTCTTTCCTTGTGCATTTCATCATAGGCAGTGAGAAGAAGCCATGTGGCAATTTCAGTGTTGCCTGAAAAAGCTAGATCTTTGAGTGCATTAGGTACATTTCCCATTTTTCACATGATCACAGGTGACGGTGGCGCAAAACTTTGCATCACTACGTAACAAGTACAGCCTTTTCTCCTGCTTCCAGTGACATTTCTCTGTTTGCTTGAGTCTTCACAGACAGCCTCCTTGAGGCCCTCTAGGCTTTCACTAACGCTTTCGTGGAGGTTTTTTAGGTTTTCACTAACAGTCCTTCAATGTTCTTCCCCTTTCTGCTCACCACCTGATCCCAAGGACCATACTACATGTTTTAGGATTTTGTTATAGATGCCAGAATGTTTCTTAATTATCTAATGTCACACAAAAAAATCACCCCAAGGCATAGGGGCTTTAAACAACAACAGTCTGTTCACTAGTATCTCTTATGATTCTAGGATAGACTGACTCAGTTAGGCAGTTCTCACTTGACCTCAGTCTGTGGTAGCAGTCAGATGGTGGCTGGGACTGGGGCTGGGCCTCAGCTCAGGGTATTTTTGTGGCCATGTTGGAAAATACAAGCTGACACAATAGTGTATCAGAATAATTTAAATTTTAAGTCCTATACAGAAACCCTCAATGGTTAATTACAACAGAAGGAAAAAAAGAACCTTCTGAAAGTATATTGTGTAAATTTAGTATGGAATGTAACAAAAACCAGACTCAGATAATGTGAACAAAAGTCAGTAGAAGGCAATGACAGGGTTGCACTGGGTGAAGGATGAAAGAGAAGGATAGCATCATCAGAGGAGTGGAATCTACCTCGGCTCTTACCTTGAAATATGGAGGTTATGGGAGAATGTGCCCACCTTGGTGTGTATTAGTAACTTCATGATTCCCGGCATTTGATTTTGCTGATTATTTTATAGTAATAACCACCCTATCAGCTTCCACTATTGAAACCCACTCATCTTTAAAGAGGCAGCTCAAATGCCAGTATTCCATAATGCTTTGCTGTTTACCAATTAGAATTGCTTTCTCTCTCCCCTAATTCATAGACCACTGTTTCCTTCCCTTATGAAACTTACTGCACAATGTTTAGCATTAAAGTATGTGTTAACCTGCCTTATCAACCTAACCAGGTTTAAGTTCCTTGAGGCCAAAGGCCTTGGCTTAGTTTCTTTATATCCCTAAAGTATTTCAGAGCAACAGGTGCTCAGACATATCTGTTGAATTAATAAGGTTGGGTGCCAAGTTAGAAATTATAAAAATAGCTTGGTGGTAAAGTTCTACATGAACATTTCCTTTTCATTGCTTGAAAAACAAACATATAGATCAGCGGTTCTCAACCTGTGGATCGCGAACCCTTTGGGGGTCGAACAACCCTTTCACAGGGGTCGCCTAAGACCATCGGAAAACACATATATAATTACATATTGTTTTGTGATTAATCACTATGCTTTAATTATGTTCAATTTGTAACAATGAAATTGGGGGTCACCACAACAGGAGGAACTGTATTAAAGGGTGGCGACATTAGGAAAGTTGAGAACCACTGATATAGATCATTTTCTTGCCTTAATGTGTCATTAATTAAAAGCTTTCAGAAGAACAGTCATATGCAAAAGCTGTTTTTAAATTTAAAAATAATTTTATTTGAGATTAATGATTGATATTACCTCAGAATATTGAATGAGATGAAATAGCAAAATCTCTCCAAATAATTACTGTTCCTGATCTATAATTTTAACCAATGAGTTAAAGTGAACTTTTGTTTTCATTATTACTTAAGTGCTTTCAGTAGATTACAAATAGCTTTGCTGTTAGATCAAATAGATTTTTTCTTTAGTTAAATGTGGACATGCTTATAAATTTTAGATTAATTAAATTCTTATGGATGAGAACCTTTATTTTTACTTTTATGCTTCCATTTTAATGTTCAGTGAAGATAGAAAAGTGAACTTGTGCAAAATCAGATTTCAACAAAGTAAAAGTTTATGTACAATGGAAGCTTATAAATTTGGAAATAATTTTTATGAGTGTGGTTTCAAGAATTATACACTGGAAACCTAATAATTTTATTAACCAATGTCACCCCAATAGATTTAATATAAATAAATAAATACATACATACATACATAAATAAATAAAAATGGTATCAGGTTTGAAGCAGAATTATGGTGTTATAAAAATGTCAGAACTAGAAAAAAAAAGGATGTGGTAGCCAGCCTTGCAGTGGTTCTCAACCTTCCTAATGCCGCGACCCTTTAATACAGTTCCTCATGTTGTGTTGACCCCCAACCATAAAATTATTTTCGTTGCTACTTCATAACTGTAATTTTGCTACTGTTATGAATCGTAATGTAAATATCTGATATGCAGGATGTATTTTCAGGGGTCACGACCCACAGGTTGAGAACCGCTGACTGATGACCCTCAAAAACCTCCAATATACAAGACCTTGTATAGTCCCCTCCCATGTTGTACCAGGTTTGGTGTGAATGACCAATATAATATGACAGAAATGGTTGAATGTGACGTCCAAGGCTAGGTCTAAAAGACAGTGAGTACCTCTTCTGCCTTGATCTCTTGGACCAATCACTCTGGGGTAGTCCAGCTGTCATATCATGAGGTCATTTAAGGAGCATTCTAGAAAGTTTCACACTAAAAGGGCTGACACCTTTTGCCAAAAGGGTCAGTGACAACTTGCCCATCATATGAGTGAGCCATCTTAGAAGTGGATCCTCCAGTCATAGTCAAACCTTAAGATCACTGCAACTCTGGAACCTAAACTATGACCTCATGAGAGATCCAGAAACCTCAAGACAGAAGATTATTGTTGTTGTTTTAAGCTATTAAATTTTGGGGGTAATTTGTTAGACAGTAATAGATAACCAGTAAAGAGAACTACTTGTTAAACTTACAATGTGCAAATATAAGGCAAATAACTGTGATGAGGCTGAGGACACTAAAGATTTCTTTAATTAGATAACCATAAAGCTCAAAGCTCATAGTGCAGATACTTTTTCCAGTAAGTAGTATAGTTGTCAAGAACTAAGTAGAAAATGTGTTGGGCATAGATTTGGCAAAGAAATTATTGTTTTTTACTATATGATGACTTGAAGATGGGTACCATACTATACATATGTTCAACTGTGACAGCTAAAGTTATTTTTCCATTAGAGACTTTTGCAACAGGTTCTACCAATATACATTAAATATATAGCTCTATTGATAAAAAGATATTGATAGATACACATATTTCAGTAAAAATATGATCTTATTATTTTTGAAAGTTCAGCATCATAGCAAATGATGCATAGATTTGATGACATTGCTGGTTGCCTCTCCATATGGGGCACTGAGCATACACAGGCATGGTAATGCATGCATCGCCACGTATTCACTAATGAAGCAAGGTAAAGAAATAGAAAAGCTTTTCATTCCTTCAACACGCAGCTGGTGTGTGATGCCAGATGTAAAACCATTGATGTTCTTGCCAAGTTCTCAGGATCATGCCATGATTTATTTAAACTGAAACAATCAAGAATATGTTGATTTTAAAAAAATAGTTTGAGACTGATTAGGAGGTGAATAGAAATATATTGAAAAAATAAACCATTGGCTGTGTCTTAAACATGAAAGTCTTATTCACAACTCTCATGATTTCTCTGTAGGTTATTGTGGTTTTCTTCTGAAGAAAGAGTTAATGACTCTACATTGTAATCCCTCAACTCCTACAGAATTACTTTATAATGAGGCATGCAAATTCACAAAAGCTGTAATTGAAAAAATAATCTATGTTATTTTGAAACGAATATTGCAGATGCTTGTCCAAAATGGGTAGTAAATGACATGTCTTCTTTTAATAGTCTCAAGCATCTCCTTTGATACTTTATAATTTATGATATGAGGATTAATTGTAATAGAGACCAAGCTGTACGGTTTCTTCCAGAGGGTTATCACTACCACCTGCAGTATCAGGACATGAAGCAGCACAAGGGTTGGAGATGTTTTCCCCCCTCAGAGAAAACTTTTTATCTGGCAATAGGAACCA
>NW_005363247.1:3735452-3736560 GCF_000412655.1 Myotis brandtii
ATTTTTGGTGGCTTGTCACCATCAGGGGCAGTTTTGATCTAGAACCATTGGAAAAGGGAACTAACTTTTATCAAGGTTCTGCCATGTGCCAGGCATCCTGTTATCTTACTTGACTCTCAAAACAGCCTTGTGTTTCAGTAGCACAATTCTCCTACTCATCATGGAAATGCCCATAGTGGGCATTTTTTTCTCTCTCAAGTTGTGGCAAAATCTACATAACATAAAATTTACCATTTTAACTAGTTTTAGTTCAGGGGCATTAAGTACATTCACATTGTTGTGCAACCAGCACCACTCTCTATCTCCAGAATGCCACAGCAGGCCTTTAAATCATATGTAACTTCTCATAAATCAAGGAGCCCTTCGTTTTTTTATGGAAAAATCTCCCAGGAAAGGAACAGTGATAAAATTATATTGACATATTTTATGTTTAGTTAACCTAATAGACAATAAATATTTCGGTACCTATTAGAAACAAGATATCATACTATAAGTTTAGAGGATATATTGACTAATGAGACTAAAACCCCACTCTACAGTGTATACTGGACTTCTGAAGTCTGGCCTTGATTCCTTTAGGAAATACATTAATTTACCAAGTCGAGAAGATCTTTGCTATGCCAGGAGCCAGGTATTTGACATGTAGTGGAATGTAGTTGTAGCTCTCTTGGAACCCCATTCAAATCATTATCAGTGTGGCTCTCATCTGTTCCTTCTCAGTTTGTGGGAAGGGAGAAGGAGGAGGTATAGAGGAGGAGGAGGAGGAGGAGGAGGAAGAGGAGGAGGAGGGGAGCTAGAGAAACCTCTTTATCATGATAGAGAATTCTCAGCATTTTAAAAGCTTGATGCTTCTAATTATGTACCCTCTACTCTACACCTACTACCATACTACCTCTTCTTTGTAGCATCAACTACATTATACTTATACTAGTGGCCTGGTGCATGGATTCATGCACATTTAAAAGAAATTAATTAGAAGAAATATTTTACTATTGCTATTTGACCTTTCTCTATAATAGAAGTGTCAACCAAATTCATGATCAACAATGACAGATGGAAACACACGTGTTCGATTGGTGCCAGTGAGAGCTTTATATATATACTAGAG
>NW_005363247.1:3736874-3760276 GCF_000412655.1 Myotis brandtii
AGGGCTTCTGTGAGGATCAAATGAGATGGGGCACGTGAAAATGCTTCACAAACATTTGGTTAAACTGTAAAATGTTTGCACCTGGCTATAAAGCAAGTCATGTTTCTGGGCTGAAGAAACTCCAAGAAGGCTAGTCGCTAGGGAGAGGAAGCCGGACGTATCTACATGATGTCATTACCTGGTGCCCACAGCCACCATTTCTGGGCTGGGCTGGGCTGTGGGCCACATTTTGTGGCATGGGGTCTTGGCAGCATTGGCTGTGATTTTGTGGAGTGTTGCTCTGGGGTGGTGGTGGGGCCTGTGTCCCACTTGGGGAAAGTCGAGTGTTGGTTTGTGGACTCCAGGTTTGCGGTGCCGTTTTTTCTTTTAAATGGCCAGTGTGCATCATAGCTACCAGTTGGATGGTCAGATGGACACTTAGGCTTTTATATATATAGATATTAATTTGTGTAATTTTTTGAGTAACTTTTTTTTTCACTGTGCTCTGTGCTACACGAGAAGAGCTCTTCCTTGGTTCCTCAGTACCTACATAGTAAATGGCACATAAGAAGTGATTAAATAAATGTTTGTCGGGTAAATGAATGAATGAATGAGTGTATCTCTGAACTTGTGAATGTTTTCAATCAAACTGTTACCTGATTAACAATGATACATCGAAGAAAAATGAAAACATAATAATTGTACAGAGTAACAATATATTTTTCTAGTTAAAATGACTAAAGGATACCCAAAAGTAAAACATGGCTTCATTATAGTGCTTTGCTTAAAGAATTTATTTTTTATTTGATGACATATAAACCCAAGGTCTGGACCATTTTTCTATCATTAGAAGTCCCATGACTTTTCTTAATGCACCAGATTCAGTATGCCAGCCAAATTTTCATAATTATATGTTTCCTTTGTAAAATTCCCAAAGAGTGTGGATTTGGAAGATAATTCTTTTCTTTCCCCTGTTGGACATTATGGCCATTTATTGAAACCACTAGTGTGTAATGCAGCTGGTAGAAAATATCAACTTGGGCCCCAGCCATAGTTATCTTGTTTGGCTCAGTAAACTCCCACAAGTTATTGAGACAATTATTTGATTTAGGAGAGTTTGAACTCAAGGGTAGACTGGCTTGATGGCTAAAATGATTAATAATAAAAAAGGGGAAAACTTGAAATTGCTATACAGCCCCTTAAGATTGTCTTTTCAGACTACTATTTACTCATGCACCAGTGCTAAGAATTTTACATGTATTTTAACTTTACCCAACCCAGTAAAGTTGGCACAATTATTGGCTTATATTTTTAGATGAAATAACTAACTGTGGCTGAGTAAGCTTAAGCAACCCAGCTATCACTATAATCCAGACTTTTCCTTCTTTTTGTACTGGGTGCAAAAATACTATGTTTATCCTATTAATAAAGAGGGGATATGCAAATTAACCATCACTCTGCAACAAAGATGGTGGCGCCCATAGCGGCTGGGCGGGATGCTGTCATTGTTGCTGGGCAACGAGGTGGATGGTTTGCCCACTGTATCTGCCTCCCAGGGGCACACCGGCTCCTATACGTGGTTCCAACCACTGAGGAGTGGTCAGATTCCAGGGCCACCATCTCTGCTGAGAACGAGGAGGCCGCTGCCCTGAGGCCCAGGTGAGAGCATGGCTCTGCCTCCTGCTTTTCAGACCCACCAGGACACAGGAGCAGAGCCTGGCCTTCACGGTCTCTCTGGAAGCAGCCTCCCCGGGCAGGTGAGCAGGCTGGAGGTCATGCCTCGGGCTCCGCACCTTCTGGCAGGCGGGGAAGAGGCAGCTTGGCTCCTCCTCCTCTCCCCAGTCCCCTCCCTTTCTAACCATGGGCCTCACTGGGAACGTAACTTTCTTTGTTAAACAAGGGAATTCTGGACAACGATTGTCTGACCTCTGTGAACCCAGTGGGAGAACATGTCCAGAGCCGGGGTGCCCCCACCTGCCCAGGGCCGGGCAGTGACTGTGCACAAGCGCACACTTTTTTCCCCGCAGAAGATGGACGGCTGCTCAGAGAACTCTGTGGAACAGCAGGGATCCGCTGAGCGGTTCCCGGGTATCTGGCGACGAGTCCGCCTGCGAAGAGGTTACTGGAGAAGGATGTCTCTCTGCCTCAGGTGCCCCGGCCAACCCCTCTGACACCCCCAAAGGCGAGGTTTCCCATGGAATCCGCAACGCAGGACAAGGCCTGCATTTTCTCGCCACCGAGCTGAGAAACTAAGAAAGAGGCTGCTAAAGCTGTGACTGTGAGCGCTTCACGCAAACCCACACGACTACCTCCCCAGCCAGCACCCAGCGCCTGCTATCACCCAGGGGTCTTCCATGTTCCGTTCACCCAAATCTATGACAGCACACCTCCATCGCTGCGAGCTTAGGGGACCGTGATGGAAGAAGGCACTATGACTGCTCCGGGGATGCAACAGAGGGGCGACTCAGGGTGCAGAGAACTGGCCACATTCCCAATGCACGGATCTGGTTACTGTGCGGGATCAAGGCTCCGACTCCCCAGGCCGTACCTTTCCCCTAAGCTATGCACAGCCCCGACGGGCACCGCACTGCTGGGCAGCACGGAGCAGATGCATGAACCCCCTCAGCCCAGGAACGAGCCAGTCTCAGGCAGCTGGTCATGAACTGGCCACTACAGGGGTGGCCCTGCTGACCGTCCCCGTACTCAGTTGCCTGCTGAGGTCCTGACCCTACGGTTTGGTTCACTCCTCTTCCTCCCCAGCCCCCTCTAGAGACCCAAACTTGTATATATATAATCATCTGAAGAAAGAATGATTCAAAAATTCCCAAATTTGGCAAAATATAGTAAAAAATATAAACCCACAGGACATAAAGAAAGCTACATCAAGACACATAAACACACTAGACACAGGAATAAACATAAGGATTACAAAAGATTTCTCATCAGAAACAGTGTAAGGGAGAAGATAGTAGAGCAACATCATTAAAGTACTCACAAAGGGAGAAAAATCCTCTCAATTTATAATTCTAGACTGAGTGAAAATATTTTAAAAAATAGTTAAATACATTTTTCATATATAAAAGATTGAATTTTTTTAATCATCAGCAGATTTGTAGTGTAAGAAATGTTAAAAGAAGTCCTGCAAGCAGAAATAAAATTTTGCCAGATAGAAATAACAATCTATGCCAAGAAATGGAAAACACCAAAGACAGTAAATGCATAGGAAAACATCCAATAGAAGTTTCTTATTATTTCAATATATCCTATATAATAAAAGCATAGTATGCAAATTGTCCCCTTGACCAGGAGTTTGACCAGGGAGTGGGGCTGGCTGGGGGAAGGGAGGGAGGACCTGGCCGGCAGCAGGCAGCTGCTAGGGACCCTACCAGTGCATGCATTTCATGTACTGGGCCTCTAGTTTAAAGATAATTAACTAAACAAATAATAATGTAATGTCAGTTTTATAACTTCTGTGAAAGTAAAATACATGACAGCAATAGTACAAAGATTGCCCTGGAAAAGTGAAATTTTGTTACAGAGGAGTTTCTATACAAGATGTGAAATGATATAATATCCACTTGAAGATAGACCATGACAAGTTAAAATCCTATATAATGGGCACCAGCAGCTGCACTTGCACCTGAGGCCCAGGAGAGGGACAAGCCACATGCCCTGTGGTCCCGGGTGCCTGCGGCTGCAGCCTGGGCAAAGCTGCCTGCCCATGGTCCCCTGTGGCAGCTGCTGGCCTAGGTGAAGCCAGCACAGGTCCTGGGTGCCTGTGGCTGGCCAGAGGGAGGGAAGCCCTGGTCCCTGTTGCAGGGCGAGGCAGAGGCAGTTAGGGGCAATCAGGCCAGCAGGGGAGCAGTTAGGGGCGATCAGGCAGGCAGGCAGGCAGAGGTGGGTAGGGGTGATCAGGCAGGCAGGCAGGCAGAGGTGGGTAGGGGTGATCAGGCAGGCAGGCAGGCAGAGGTGGGTAGGGGTGATCAGGCAGGCAGGCAGGCAGAGGTGGGTAGGGGTGATCAGGCAGGCAGGCAGGCAGAGGTGGGTAGGGGTGATCAGGCAGGCAGGCAGGCAGAGGTGGGTAGGGGTGATCAGGCAGGCAGGCAGGTGAGCGGTTAGGAGCCAGCAGTCCCAGATTGTGAGAGGGTGCAGGCTGTGCTGAGGGAACCCCCCCTCGTGCATGAATATTGTGCCCTGGGCCACTAGTTATAGATAATGTGATAAAGTATTAAGAACAAAATAAAAAATCAACAAGAACCCCTGAAGCCAGAAATAAGCATGATTAACATTTTGGTGAATGTCTTCCTATTGCTTATTTTTCATGATTATGTGTCTTGTAAAATATTATAATATTGTATATAGTATTTTTCTTAATCCTCACCCAAGGATAGTTTTCCCATTAATTTTTAGAGAGAGGGGAAGGGAGGGAGGTAGGGAGAGAGAGAAGAGAGAGAGCAGAGAGAGACACACATTGATTGATTGCCCTCTGCACATGCCCTGGCCAGATTTTGGGATCGAACCTGCAACCCAGGTACATGCCCTTGATTGGGAATAGAGCCCTCAGCCCTCAACCCTTCAGTGCCAGGGCTTATATAGTATTTTGTAATCTGCTTCTTTAAAAAAAAGTTTTTTTCATTTAATTAATTAATTAATTAATTAATCTTAATCCTCACCTGAGGATATGTTTCCGTTGATTTTTAGAAAGAGTGGAAGGGAGGGGGAGAGACAGAGAGAGACACATCTACTGGTTGCTGTCCCCTCCCTAGGTGATTCTATGATATTCTAAAGCTTGAAAAGCACTGTTTTGAAAGCAGTATATCTGGAACAGTTATTTTGTTTCTGCATTTATTCATGTAAAATAATTCCTGAACACTCAGTCTGTGAAGGGCACGATGCCAGGCATTAAGGGTCATAAGGAGACAAATAAGACACAGTCCTCTCTTGCAAGAATAGGACCCAAGTCTACTAGAGAAAGTAATATCCCTGAGTAAAAATAACTACAATTTGAAGCAATATGTTTTGCTATAAAATGAAGGCAACTGAAAGCTCTATGAGAGAGCAGGAAAAACTTCTGGTGGGGAATCTATGGGAAGGTGAATTGAGACTTAAAGGAGTGAAGGAATCTGAGCCTATGTCAGAGTGTGTATGTGTGTGTGGGGATGTGTGTGGGGGGGAGTTGGAGGTGGGTTTGCAATGTGTAGGAGTTGGGGAGATGGTATTGCAGGGAAAATAAATGACAGAGTTAGGGTAGTAGAGTGTGGTGGGGAGTGGGATTATAACCAGCATGGCTGGTGCCAGGGAAGATAAAAGGTAAGACTGAAAGGCAATTTGGGGTGCATTTGAAAGTAGCTTGGAATATCTTTGTACAGCAGAAAAGGGGGAATTGCAGAATATTTCTGATAAGAATAGTGACCCAATCAAGGCAGAGTTTAAACTCGAAGCATATCTGCCAGATGGATTGTTTGGAAGTTAAGGGGCTATAGCAGCCGTGGGCAAACTACGGCCCGCGGGCCGGATCCGGCCCGTTTGAAATGAATAAAACTAAAAAAAAAAAAAGACCGTACCCTTTTATGTAATGATGTTTACTTTGAATTTATATTAGTTCACACAAACACTCCATCCATGCTTTTGTTCCGGCCCTCCGGTCCAGTTTAAGAACCCATTGTGGCCCTCGAGTCAAAAAGTTTGCCCACCCCTGGGCTATAGTCAGGGAGCCAAGTATGAGATCAAAACCAAATTAGAAATGAAGAAGTGAGAAAAGAAAGCAGCAGGGAATTGTAAAGTGCTGAAGAAGAAAAAACAACAACCAGAAAACAGACCCCACTTGGTGTTTAGTTAGATATGAAGGGGATGGCTGAGGAATGAAGCAAGATGACATGTTTGGAGCCAGAGAGAACAAGTGTACCCTCAACAAACAAGGAAGTCAGCAGAAACTGATTGTTGGAGAAGTTTAATTTTAGAAATTCTAAGTCTGAGGTGCTCCAGGGTATCCAAATTTAGCCCCTGTATGGCATCTTTTATAGCTGGGGGTCTCAGGCAAGTCTATTCCATTACCAGACAGTTATGCTGTTAACTAGTTGCCCACCTTACTCTCCCCAGTGAGTTCCCTACTCTTACCCCGGGGTTCTCCAATTCCATCATGCATGGGCCACATCAGGTCTTTTCTGTACGTTGTTGAATTCAAGAGGCTGAAGAATTTGAAAAACAAATATATTCACCTTGTTCATATTGATTACTTCTCATACTGAAATGTCAGTGGTTCACTGTGGCAACTCCTAATGGTTCTTTTCACTGGAACTTAGCAACGATGCCTTCCGTACCCATGGTAAAGCTGTGGAGGAAGGACAAAGTGAATCACGGAGAAAGGATCCCGTCTGACCACCCAATACAATTAACAGTTATATAAGTGGAACTGGAACTCTGGGAGAGGTCAGGGTTAGGGAGTGAGAAGGGTTGATTAATTTGGGAGTTATTTGCATGGATGTTAAGTGGGAAAGCCGTAGATTTTCGTATATATGCTTCAGCAAGTTCTGGTTTACAGTTCTCATTTTATTGGTGGCTGGCTCTGTCTTCGAAGATCTTAGTGTACTAGGGCACCGTGAGTCATTCTCTAAATGACAAAAAGTTGTTTTCTTCAGTTCTATGCTGCATTTGTCTCTAATCAACTTCCTCTTATCTGTAACCATTTTGCCAGTATTTCTGTCTAAGCATTTTTCCTGTTCCCAATTAAGGTCAGAAAAAAAAGAAATAGACTGAAATCACCATCTCATCAACAGTGTTTATGGAGTAACTTATATTCCTTAGTATCATTCTAGGTGTTTCCATCATATTGTATGAGTGAGTGAAATTAGATAAAAAGCTTTACTTTTATGGGACAATTGCTTAAGGTTAGATGTTGAGAGAGGTCATATACTATTCTGCATATGGAAGAAATGGTTAGGTTGGGTGCTGCCTGGTAATTGATAATGGAACACAAGATCTTATATGTTCTTGATATAATGTGAATACATTTTATTTTTTCTTAGTCTTTTTAAAAAACATATTTTTTATTGATTTTTTAGAGAGAGGGGAAGGGAGAGGGATAGAGAGATAGAAACAATGATGAGAAAGAAACATCATTGATAGGCTACCCTGCACGCCCCCTATTGGGGATCAAGCCTGCAACCCAGGCATGTGCCCTGATCAGGAATCAAACCGGTGACCTCTTGGTTCCTGGGTCTACCCTCAATCGCTGAGCCACACCCATCAGACTACATTTTCAATTATATTTCTTGCTGACATAATGGGTTAAGGGTTATTTTTCATTTATTTCCATACCCTGTAAGCAGAACCCTTATCATTGAGCTCATGTCTCTTTTTATATATGACTACTCTTTTATCTGCCACATCTTTCATATTGGATTGTATGTTGGTCAATGGAAGAGAAAATTCCATTTTTTCCTTTAAATCTGTTTTTTCCCCAGTTATTGTACATATTGTAATTAGTTTTGAATTATGTTCTTTAATTGAGAATGGTAAATAATGTTCTTCCTATAAACAGCAGATATTATGCAAATGACATAATCTTGTTATTTGCATTAAACATATAGAGATAATAGTGTCTTAGTTCAACTTGAGGTATTTCACATATTCTTATAAATAAGACATTTTATAATTTAGGGGATAGTGGTAGGTCAAGGCTTAGGGAGTAGGTCAGTGAAAGACTAAAGTAATATAGTTTCTCTTTTTCTGCAGATTTATATGAATAGACCAGAAGCCGACCTCTTTGGGAGGCTCCTTTGAGGAAAATCTGCTTTACAAGTGCCACAGTCTTACCTTCTCCAACTGGAGCCCCAGCCCCTGCATGCAAGGTTCTCACCTGCTTCCCCTCTAGCACTGTCCCCTTCAGAAGCTCCTACCCTAATCTAGGCTCCTGCTCTTTTCTGATGGAAGTAGCAGAAACATCTCACCTCGTGTGTGCCGGACATGGGGGCTATACTTGGGGACAGTACTTTTCTTCTTTATCATCTCTGTTCTAACTGCTCTCTCTGCATATAGCTTTACTACTAGTATAGCAAAAGCTGAACTAGGTGAACTTCAGGCTAGGAAATTTTCCTTTCCAATTTTTTTTTGAGTTAGGGAAGAGTTGCTCAAATAATTTTCTTGCTTATTGATACTTTTCATCCTGTTTTGTGGGACACACCTAGTTGATTAATCATCTGATTACTACTGGCAGGATAATGGACAAGTAACAACATTTCTAAGCTTATTTTCCTGTCTAAAAGTGGGCATAACCACACTCCAATTCTAGGTTTATTCTGAGAATTAAACAAATAAGGTTATGCATAATGCCTAGAACACATATTTGATAAAAGAATCAATTTGGTTCAATTTGCCACTAGTATTGTGATATGCTAAATTCACTGGTGATTCTGAATTTTGAGTTTTGGAATTGGCTGAAATAATTTTGTATTAACTCACTATAATAGCAACCATTTTTTGTTTGAGGCTCTGTGTTAAGTGCTTGATATTAACCTGTTTGATTCTCACTATAGCACTAGGAGGCAAGTTCATGATCTCTATTTTATGAAGCTTGGATAGATGTAACTTGCCTAGTGGCAGCCTGTTGAAGTCTGTTTGACACCAAGGGCTGCAATCCTAACTATACTGCCTTCCTGTGACCATCTTCTAAATTCTGGTGTCATATTTTGAAAGTACAATACACAAACCTGAGCACTTTCTCTTTTACGGTGATTTTGAGATTGACTGTTGCAGTCGGAGTGGGAAAAGGTGATGGACTTGGAACACTATGGTGTATACCATAGATTGGGGCATATGGGGCCAGCTGTTCTTCCTTTCTAGAATGTTGGCTAGGACCTGGGCTCTGGAATCATATTTTCTGGGTTGCATCCCAGCTCTACCACTTAGTAGTTTTGTGACCTAGCAAGCTCAGCTTTCTGAGTCTCAATTTTCTCATCTATAAAATGGGAATATTATTACTCCATTTTTTTAGTTAATATATGTAGATTCCTTAAAATAGTGGTTGATACTTGGTAAACCCTATTAAATATTATTAGTATTTCTATGTCTTTCACTTTCTATCTCTCTTCTGGCTGTTTCTATATGTGCATAGTTGCACTCTTGCTAAAGGATGCATGGATTTACTTAAAGATGTTGTGAGGCCTGTCCCCAGATCATAATCTGCTTTTGAAGATTTTAATAAAGGGGAAAGTTGATTGTTACTCTTAACTTTCTTCCATCTTCAGAAACAATTATTGCTCAGTAATTCTTGGGATTAATAATCTTTTAAGTGTTTAATTCTGACTTCAAATTTATGAAATTGAAACCTGCTAAAACATTAATGTTGACAAAAGCCAAATATATTGAGTGACCCAGTTGGCCTTGTCTTTAGTCATAATTTCAGATTAGAAGTAAAAGCAAATTTAAAATATGTTGCTCTATAGAACCTTTTTATTTTTATGCATGTGTTGTAAGGTAGATGGTTAGACATCTTAGCCTTTTGCCCAGCTCGAGGAAGAGTTAATAAAGTTATGTAAAGTGCATCAAACTCCTCAAGAGAAAAGTGTTATATTAATACCTGCCTCACAGTGATGTTCTTATTTTTAATGATAGAAAGATTGTAAATTACCTTGGTATTCCCAGTCATATCATGATGAAGCATCATTTCGTTTTATTGCAAGGAGCTCTAAGTTACACAGAAAGCAAGTTAAGGGTGAAATAATATTCCAGACTTTATTTTACAATCAGAAGTACATAAAGTAAAGAAAAAACCATTTTGTTCCAGTTGTGAGTTATAGAGTTGATAATTTATATATTTGCTCTATTACTTTTGGGAGGGAAAGACTTATAATGCACCACTTAATCGGGCATTCATCATTAAAGCACATAATGGCAGAAATAGCGGGGGTGATACAGAGACCTTTAAGGAGACTGGTATTCAAATATTAAAAATTAAATTCCAGTTTTAAAAGAGTCAAACCCTTTTTTATATGATTACTATTGAGTTTGGCATTTTTGAGACATGTCTTAAATCGATGCCTGTAATACTTGCCAACATCAGTAGGGAGAATAGTATTGTAAACACATATTCTTGCCGTAGGGTACACTTTAAATGTCTAAACACTAATCAATATAGAGAAATTAAGTATTGACTAAAATAGGTTTATAATAAGTAATTATTGGTTTGCTCTTTTAGAAATTAGACATTTTCACTTTGGGAATAAAGAGTAAATTTACTGTCATGAAATTAAAGTGTTTTTGACCTTTTGTATGACTTTCCTCTCTCTATGAAATGATTAGGTTTAAATATGATTGCACAGCTGTATTATGTTGCAAGCATCAATTTTTAATTATTATAAGGTCAATGTTAGAACAAATGTGATTAGTACAGCACCTCAGTACACTTATTTACTTTCCACTGAAAAGCCACTCTGTGTTTACCAACACCAACCTGAACCTCTCTCTGCTGATACGACTAATTAGATTTATGCCAGATCTTCCCCGCTTTTAGTGTTCATCCCATGTATGTTATTTTGTTGATTCTTTCAGTTTTTTAAAATACAAATTGCTTTATTTACTTGTTCCTTCATAGAGGGACATTTAATTTCCTATGTCTGTGTGTATGATCCTAGATATTAATGACTTCACAATTCTCCTGCCTTTGTATAAACATGATGTTTTAGCCTGGGCTGCAGTAACAGAACACCATAGATGGGATGACTTAAACAACAGACATTTTTTCTCTCAGTTCTGGAGGCTGGGAAGTCCAAGATCTAGGTGCCAACGAATTTAATGTCTTGTGAGAGCCCTCTTTCTGGTTCGCATCTTCTGGTTATGTCTTCATATGGCCTTTCCTTGTTGTGAGGAGAGGAGAGAAGAGTGGAGGGGAGGGGAGAGCGCTGTTCCTTTTTTTCTAAAGGCATTAATTCTATCATGAGGGTACTACCCTCATTACTTTAGCTAAACATAATTACCTCCCAAAGGCCTCACCTCCAAATATCAGGACTAATTTTTATGAAACCTATCAACAGAGAAATGGAGTTTCCCAAGAGTAAACTGATTCTAACTGGTTTTGTAAGCTACTTTTTCACTATTCTAGCTCCCCTACTGCCTCTCCCTTTACTACCTACATACTAAAATATTTATGAATAATATTCTATAAACAGGGATAGATAAACTCTTTTTCTTTTAAACAGGACATTGTGAAAGCAAGCATAACTGAAGTTTTAGAAAGATCATGAATATATGATTTAATAGAATGTAAAAGTCAGCAATATTGCTGATAAAGGTTAAAATCATGCTTTATTTCTCTTAGCCATGGAACTTGGTCAAAAGCTCTTGAACCTGCCAATATTACTGCTTTTAGAGATCAGATATCTGATATTTACCATTTATTAATATTTTAGGTTGAGATTAGCATTGGAAAGTAATAAAAAACAAAGTAAGGGGAGAGAAGGTGGTAATGGGGTGTCGGGTGGCTATTTTCGAGTGCTCAGGCAAGGCCTCCAGGAGCCTGTGACATGACTGGAGGCCTGGGTGACATGAGGAACCAGCCATGTGAATGTTTGGGCGAAGAATATTCTAGGCAGAGGGAAGATCTCACTAATTCACCTCCTAAGACCCACTGTAAGACCGTCCCCTCATCCAGCACACTCCTCCTCATGTACTCAGATACCTTCTATTTTTTTCAGGCTCAGGGAAGTTATCCTCTTGTCCCAAAGAGGTCCACTTCCCATCCATCCCTTAGGCCTCTCTCCAGGTTCTGTGGCTTCTCTAAGCAGAATGTTTTCAAATGGAGGCCTGTTAACTTTACCCTTTGGCCTCCAGGAAGCCAGGGTTCATTTGCTCTCTGGTAGTGGGAAAGGACAATATCTCTCATTCTTTTGGGACTTCAAAGAAGCAAGAAGAAAACACAAATGATTGTTGTTAAAGAGTATCATGATAAAATGTTTTGCAGTCTGGTTGACTACAGAGTCTATCAAATCCATAGAACCAATCTTCAAAAAGGCCCTGAGTAGGTTTTCTATGGTCAATATCTTTAGGTTAGAAGGTTTTGTGTGGTTGACATATATGACTGTCTTTAGCTGCGGGTGACAGAGTTCTGGTACAGGTGACAAGGTGCATAGTAGTGTCAAGCCCCTCAGTTTCTCTGAGCCTGAGTCTCTCATGGATATTGTAAAGATGAAATAAACTAATGCATGTGAAGTTCTTTGTGGTTATATTAGGAGATATTAGATAAGAATAATCATTTGTAATCAGAAACAAATTTAATTTTCAATCCTGCTTCTGCTGCTTACTAGTTGGTTTAAGTTTCTTTCCTGAGCCTTGACTTCCTCATTTGTAAGCTGAAAATTCATTTGAAATATTTTGGTAGCTTTCATAACTAGACACTGTGTTAGAAAATAATAATAACGATAATAATACTCATGAACTCAAAAGTTTGTCTTGAGGAATAAGTAACTTACCTATAGTATCCAGTACATAATTTGGTACATAGTGGGTGGAAGTAACTATTATTAACATGTCCTATGAGTAATGTTTATATTTTTAGTTCAGATATTTTCCTTGTACTCTAAACTTGTATATCCACTTCATACTTATTATCTCTCTGCTTGGATATATTGTAGATATTTCAAATATAACATGTCCCCCAAAAAAACCTTCAATTTTTTTCTTAAATATTTTTATGCCACCTTTCTTTTGTTTTATTCTTTATTGATTAAGGTATTACATATGTGTCCTTATCCCCCCTTTCCTCCTTCCCCCGCTCGTGCCCTCACCCCCTAGTGTCTTTGTCCATTGGTTATGCTTATATGCATGCATACAAGTCCTTTGGTTGATCTCTCCCCCTTACTCCCACCCTCCCCTGCCTTCCCTCTGAGGTTTGATGGTCTGATCGATGATTCTCTGTCTCTGGATCTGTTTTTGTTCATCAGTTTATGTTGTTCATTATATTCTACAAATGAGTGAGATTATGTGATATTTATCTTTCTCTGACTTATTTCGCTTAGCAATCCATGCTGTTGCAAATGGTAAGAATTCCTTATTTACTGCAGTGTAATATTCCATTGTGTAGATGTACCACAGTTTTTTAATCCACTCATCTGCTGAGGGGCACTTAGGCTGTTTCCAGATCTTCACTATGGTAAATTGTGCTGCTTTGAACAAAAAGGTGCATATATCCTTTCTGATTGGTGTTTCTAGTTTCTTGGGAAATATTCCTAGAAGTGGGATCACTGGGTCAAATGGGAGTTCCATTTTTAGTTTTTTGAGGAATCTCCATACTGTTCTCCACAGTGGCTGCACCAGTCTGCATTCCCACCAGCAGTGCAGGAGTGTTCCTTTCTCTCGCCAGCACTTGTTATTTGTTGATTTGTTAATAGCCATTCTGACAGGTGTGAGATGGAACCTCATTGTTATTTTGATTTGCATCTCTCAGATGATTAGTGACTTTGAGCATGTTTTCATATGTCTCTTGGCCTTCTGTATGTCTTCTTTTGAAAAGTATCTATTTAGGTCTATTGCCCATTAGCAAAACTATAATTTTATTAGGTCTTTGAAATCTCTAATCATCCTTGACCCCTGTTTCCTTTCACATGCCTAATCCAAGCTAGCTGACACACTATGATTTTGTAAGTAAAAAAAAAAACAGAGGCTTAGAGAGTTTAACTAATGTGTACATGGTCCCAAACCTTTCTATTTTACTATTATACTATTTTGAGGTATCAGGGCATGAGTGGGGATTCTTCTTTATCATTTTGGTTAATCAAAGGAACTAGTATATGTGGGTTTAACACTCATGTAATAATCATCACCTCTTACAAAAAACAGAGGATATAAATGCAGCCAGAACATTATGAAGTAACTATTTGTTCTGAAAGTCCAATTTTAATGGGACAACAAAAGGAAATTTATAGTATCAGATAAATATAATACTGTTGGAAAGCAAATTTTGTATGGCCTTACCCTATGAGATGCTATCATACAAAACTGATCGCATTTTTCAGAATCTGTTAAGCCACAACGTAAGTAATAGAGGGCACTGAAATCCCTTCAAATCCCTACTTTGTTTAGTCATGAGGGAATCTCCTGGACAGTGGGAATGGCAATTATTTTTTCCAAGCAAACTAAATACTCTTCTCTGCTGCCGAACATTAGTAAGACGCAGCAGACAAAGGGCAAGGTGAAGAGAAAAAAATGCACAATAAAATTTATTTATGCTAATTTAAAGAATGCTGAGTATTTATTTTTTAATTGCAGCAAAAAGGTGCTAATTAGACCCGTATTTGATGTTGAAAGCAGTAACCTTCTCTCTGATTTTGCAAACTCATTTTTAAATGAAAATATAGGAACCTAAGAAAGTAATTTGATTAAAACTCTTCACTTTAGACATTGGTAATCACCACAATTTTTTATTGCAGTCTCTTTGAATATTAATGATCTATTTACTTTTATGATGCTTGTCACTGACATATCTAACTCCTAGAAGTTGATATGGTAATACACTTATCATTAGTGTTTACTGATGTGTGAATTTAACATTTGTACAAAAGATGCTTCTCACAGTCACAAAATGTTAATTAAATTGTTTAAGTATAAAAACATTTCTTTTGAGAAACTTTAAAAAATATATTTTTATTTCAGAGAGGAAGGGAGAGACAAAAATATCAATGATGAGAGACTCATTAATTGGTTGCCTCCTGCACGCCCCCTACTGGGGATCGAGCCTGAAAACCAGACTTGTGCCCTTAACTGGAATCGAACCTGGGACCCTTCAGTCTCCAGGCCAACACTCTACCCACTAAGCCAAACCAGGTAGGGCCTTTGAGCAACTTTTAACTTAAGCATTTAGAATAAATATATTACACATTAGGAGATTCCAAGTCATGCATTTTGGGGTAGGTTCCCTCCTAGAGTAATTAAATAGGTATCTGTTTTTCTAATTAAGTATTTTAACACAAACTTTAAATGTAGTAAGGTAATATTAAAAGGTTATTTATAGAAATATAACTAATAAGGCCAAAGGATGATGAACTTGCCAAAAAAAGCTAGTACATTTTTTAGCTATTCCAAAGCCACGGTGTACAGAAAGCTATGGAGGTCCTGCTGCTGCATGTCCTGTTGGTGGGAGCTCCTGTGGCCTATTGTCTTAGTCTGTGAAGGCTGTGGCTTTAGGGGAGGGGGAGATAAACCTTCACTGAGAAGGAATTTCAAACCATGATAATGAAGCCAGTTTTGAAAGTCATGGGAATGTTTAGAGAGACAAAGACATAGGTATATGTGTTAGCCCTCTTTAAAATTTGTTTTCAATTTTTCATTGATTTCAGAGAGAAAGGGAGAGGGAGGGATAGAAACATCAATGATGAGAGAGAACCATTAATCAGCTGCCTCCTGCACAGCCCACAACCCAAGCACATGTCCTGACTCGGAATTGAACCATGACCCCTTGGTTCATAGGTCACATTCAACCACTGAGCCATGTGGATGGGCTGTATTAGCCCTCTTTGATTCCCACCCCCACCCCTGAGAATGATGCATTGGTTAGCTGGTGTCCTTGCTATACTGGTTAGTAAATATTTTTAATTTCACCATGGCTTCTGTCCACTACATATTTTCCTCAAGTGTGTCAAAAGCTGTTGTAATGAGCAAGTTTTTTTTTTAAACATAGGATACATTTTTTATAAAAGTCAGTGGGGATTATGAATAATATATATAATATATATTTCTATATATATATCCAGGAAAATATTTTGAAAATATATATTCTAGAAAAATATATTTTGCATGTATATTTCAGAAAATTTGCATGTATTTTTACATATGACTCCTTACATAATTTGAGTTATATAAGGAGTCATATATAAAACTTCAATGGCCTGATGCTGTATTTTCAATTTATTTAAGGGATTTTTGGTGTCCTTATTGCCTGGCATGCTGAGCAGCTGTCTAGCTTATTTGTCTCTTAATTCATCTGTGGTTGGACAGCATGTTTATTGGAAAGATATGTAATAAAATCAAATAGAGTTTAACTGTCTGGGATACAGGACTCTTAAATTCATCCCAGCCTTAAAATACCATAATATAAAATCACAATGCCTGGCCGATGTGGCTCAGTATTTGAGCATTGACCCATGAACCAGGAGATCACGGTTCAATTCCTGGTCAGGGTATGTGTCAGGGTGGTGGGCTTCATCCCCAGTAGGGGGCATGCAGGAGGCAACAGATCAATGCTCCTCTCTATCACAAGATAATTTGGTATTCAGAGATATAAAAAGTATCTTGATGGAAATTATTCAGCTAATTGATCTGTCTTTGTATGTGTCTTTTTTTAATTGATTTTTTTTTTTTTTTAGAGAGAGGAAGGGAGAGAGAGAGCAAGAGAGAGAAACATCAATGTGAGAGAGAAACATTAATCAGTTGTTTCCCATACATGCTCCCACAGGGGATTGAATAGTAAGTATCCTGGGTATGTGCCCCGACTGGAAATCAAACACACCACCTTCTAGTGTATGGGAGGATGCTCCACCAACGGAGCCACACTGGCCAGGGCTGGAGGATGTTTTGGCATTCTCTTGGTCCTTGCAGACCTATTGAACTTGCTTAATATTAACTATGAATCACCACATGAAATTTTCTGTTCTATAGCACATTCATAGTTTAGATATCTGGGGACCACTGACTTATCTTGAGTTGCTGTTATCCTGTTTTCTTACTTTCCCTAATCCTGTCTTGACTTGCCCTATCTACTAATTTTCCTTATTTTCTACTCCTGTGGCCTGGATTTTTTCCTATCATATGTGAAGTTTTTTCCTGTCTTAAGACATTTGGGTTTTCTTCACTCAGATTTCTCTGCCGTGGCTCCTTCATACCCTCCTTTTCTCAGCTCAAATGTCTCATCCTCAGAGACCTTTTCTGGCCATCGGCTCCAAAGTAACTCCAAACTTCACTCCTGTTTCTATCTTCTTATTTGACTTTACTTTCTTCATAGCATTCATCAGTACATGGAATTATCCTCATTTGTTTGTTTGTTTATTCTATGACTCCCTTTAATCTTGTTTATCCTCCTCCTTTTTTTTATTAGTATGTGAGGTCTAAGAGAGAAGAATTATTTTTGGGGGGTGGGGTTGTTGTTTATTTCAGTTACTGCAACATTCTCAGATGGCCTGTTGCATAGTAGGTGCTCCATAAGTATTTGTTGAATGAACTCTCACATTTTCCTCCCCATCAGGGTGGACGTTGGAAACCAGCTCATCCTAGGAGCTCTTGATTCTGCCCACTGGTAACTGCAGGACAGCACCTTACCTGGTCAGTGGGAGCAGTACCAATGGGGAAGGAATCTGCTTTAACAATTTTGGAAGAAACTCAACTTATTAAACTAAGGTTAAATTAAGATATTGATATCTTAGATTTCTTTCTTTTTTTAAAAATATATTTTATTGATTTTTTACAGAGAGGAAGGGATAGAGATAGAGAGTCAGAAACATCGATCAGCCGCCTCCTGCACATCTTCCACTGGGGATGTGCCCGCAACCCAGGTACATGCCCTTGACTGGAATCGAACCCGGGACCCTTCAGTTCGCAGGCCGACGCTCTATCCACTGATCCAAACCGGTTTCGGCTTAGATTTCTTATTAATATTTTTGTGCTTAAAGTCTGTGTTTATGTTTCATCATCCAGAATTAGGATAACTGGATATCAAAATAAAAATATTTATTTTAAATCATTTTTATTACTTTTCCAATTGGAATAAGTATTACAAAATTTTAAATGTCTTTATTAGCTTAAAAGATAGGAAGGCTATTTGCTTTCTTCTCACTTAAATAGTATATATGACAACTTAAGTAATGGAACCAATGGTTAATTATAATTTATCTGGTGACACATAGTAGGTACTTTTCTCTCTAGCTGTGTAAGATGATAGATTCCAGAGCAAATACATGGTTTTCAAGATTCTACATTGAGAGTTTTCTGTAATAAATTTGGAAATTTTTATTTTTTGGGAACATGTAAGTTGAGACTTCTCAAACTCATCCATATCCCATTTTCTCCTTCCTGGCACAAAGGAGGATACTGTTTTCTCCCAACCTTTCAGTTGGGAAGAGCTGTGGAACTAGTTTTGGCCAATGGCCTATGAACACAGGAGTTGTAATTTAGTCATGTAATTGTTGATTGGGGACCTGCAACTCTCTCCCCCTCTTCCACAGTGTCTCAGGAGGCTGAGACATATTCCAAATGGTACAGCCATAAGATGGTAGGTCCTCCGTAAACCAGTTCCCTCAGTGACTCTCTGTAACCTGTGTGGAGTGTGGAGCATGAGTCCCGGAGCCACTGAGTCCCTAAATGACTGCCTGTGGACCTGTTTGGGGTACACAGCATGAGCAAGAAATTATAGTGTTTGGCCACTGAGGTTTTGTGGTTGGTTGCTACTGCACTGTAGCCAATCTTAAACGTACCATGTAGTTGAAGAAATGGGAACTGGGGTTGATTTTTATTAGTGTATCTCTAGTAGAAAAAATGTATCAATATTTAAAGAGTCACTTTAAACTATCTTGCAATTTTTTTAAAGAACAAAAACATTTGTACAATGTATGTTTGATTTTGGTAAAGGGAAACACTGTGTGTATTTCTGATTTTTCTTGATAGTATGAAAGGAAAAACATCATGTACTGAGGTCCCTGGTTAAAGTACTACAGATGCCTTGATCATCTGTGGAGACAGAGGAAAAAGCTCTGTCTTCTGTGGTTTTAATTGGCAAAACCATCTTCTGTTTCCACTTAAGAGTAGCTTCATTTATTATCACTTAGGATATTTTCTCAGCCTTCATTGTGCCATAGAAATTAGCATTTTTATTACCACAAATTATTCTTGTTTGCTAATTCCAAAGATGTCCAAAAGCAAAAACAGCCTCCTGCACTGTTAGACTTTGGAAGAGAATAGTAAATCAATGGGTAGATAGGACCATATATCATATTAAACACAGGGAATTCACCACAAAATCATTACACTAAAAAGGGACAATTTTGATTGATTAAAATGGGATGGGCTGGGTAGTGTTAAATCACTGTGAGTGATATGACATTATAATTTTACATAGCATATTTCTGCCAAGACAATGAAGGTAAAAGGCATTGTCACCAGATGATAACAGACAATAAGAAGAATCCTGATGGTAGATTTATTACCTGGTTTAGATTTAGAAAGAAGTAATTCTTGCCCTGTTCCACTTATCAAATGACTGTAAATTCAGTGATGATGTAAAATTCTAAGGCAGAGCCACTTATAGGTTTGACAAAGTACCAGCTATAAAGTATTTATCGTTCTCAGTGGTTCTGCCTTACACACTTAAATATTTATCAGGAACATAAGCCCCTCTGATAAATGTTTCTGATCTTTGTGGCTAGATTTTTTTTTAACATTTAGGTTTTCATCAGAAACTACATCTTTATTTTTATTATGTTAATAACTTTGAGCTCACAAGTTGAAAAGGCAGTATGTGAATTTCAAAATTTTATTCCTTTTAACTTCTGCTTTTAATTTGTGAAAAATTTCAGGTAATATTCTTAGTATAAAAATTAGGACTTCCTTATTTTGTCATTGCTATAGAGGTGGCCCAGCCAAATTTTCTGAATTCCATCCTTATGTATATTCTAGATGAACTTTAAGTTAATGATAGGCTAGGTCCACTCTGAGAAAACGTATGGTGTCCTAAGTATGGTAGGTGATTGTTTTAATGTCTATCTTCCTATCCTGTTTCTGAAGGACATAGGCACAGGCAGCTCCTTACCCTGGGCCAGGGGAATTCTTGCTTGGGAGCACAGCTGACTGGACTAAGGATTAACACCTGAGTCACAGAAAGGCAGCGCTATATTGGCCAGTGATCTGTGGGGTGGCATGTCATGGTGCGAGAATCCCAGGAAACAGGATGCTCCAAAACGGAGTAGGAGACTGGTCTTGGTTAGATCTTCTTAAGGCATGCACATGTGAGACACACAAATGATAAAGCAACTCAGAAGTGCAAAGACTCACAGAAAGAAACCCATCAGTAGTCTCCATAAGGTTGCCACCACACGCAGAAGCCAAAGGTGGAGGGAAGAGGGACAGAGTCACTGAGTAGTACCAAGAGAAGTGATGCTGTAGAAGAAGCTGAAATAGGAAGGTGAACCTTGACTTGAAGGAGGAACAGATGTGGGCTAGGTTGCTAGAGGAAAGCTGTTGAGATGATTTTTTTTGTTATTCCTCCATTTCCTGGGTATCCATAAAGCACAATAACTATGTTAAACACAGCTTCTCACTCTTCCTCCAACTTCGAAAAGTCTAACGTATCTAAGAATATAATGAATTCATGTGATCACAGAGTTTCAGCTCTGCAAGAGAACTTAGAGACATCTTGCCAAAATGTTTTTCTCTTTATTTTTATTATGAAGAATTTCAGTGCCAGGGAGGATAAACAACAAAGTCTCTTGCTTTGCTCTACCAGCTGATCATATACTGTGATCCTAAGCTTTTTGAAGGCCACAAACATGTCTGAAGTAGCTGTTTCTTCTGGCTCTGGTACAAAGTAGGAGATCGGTAAATGCTTTTTGAATAGTGAGTCACAGCAAAATATTATGGCATTTAATAGTTTAGATTTGCTTGTAGAGGTGGTCAATTCTAAATAGTTAAAAAGAGGATCATGCTAAAATAATTGAAAGACTTAATTAATCCTTCCCAATCTATTTTGTTAATGCTTATTCTTCTGCATGCCACACGTACACATATTTTTACACACACTCAAATAAAGGAGTTATTAGCCTTGTAAGCTGCTTAAGGAGGTTTTATATCCATCAAAATTGTCCTGGAAAATTCATTGCACAAGGCTGGCATTTGGGGTTCAAAACTGCATGGGCAATGGGGCACTGACAGCATCCAACTAATTTACAGTTAGCTCTCCACACTTGCTTAGATTCATGGATGAAAAGTGAAAAAGGTTTTATGTTTGGAACATTTTCTGATTCAAGGATAAGGAAGGTTAGTATGAAGCTAAGTTCTCTGACCCTGTAATAATTTACATGGAGCTTTCAGTATCGGATCATTTTCTTGAATATCAAAGGCTAAAGATTATTTGGAATAAATCAAACCTTGAAGTCTCTGGGAAATATTAAATGCCCGTTGAGCAGACTGTTTCATAAGAAGGAGACCAATTAGTTGACATTTCTTCAATTTTAGCCACCTCTGTGAAAGAACAACAATAAGAGCTGTCAAAGTTACATTTGCCACTCAATACTTTTTCAACTTTCAGTTTTATTTTCTCCCGATATAAATCCTTCAAAGCCAGAATAAATAATTCTCTAAAGTAGCTTATAGCAAAGAAAGAATTCTATTTCTAATTTTCATCTGGGTTTTTATCTTGGGAGGTAAGACAAATCCTTAGTTTTGGACTAATTCTGAATTATGGTCTTTATTGGAAGATTGGGTTCCTTTTTGCTAAGAAAGCTTCCTCATCTAAATTTCCTACAAAAGGACTTCTGAGAGTTGTGATGATTTATGAGACATTGTTAAGGGCTTCGGCACAGGAAAGGGAAACCCAACAATATCGATCCTGCTCCACTTTGGAGGAACATATGTATTTTAGGTCAAGGGCATATGCAGGAGCAATTTCTGACCATTCACAAAATACGTTTTCTTAGTGTGCTAGACAGGGTTGTTTGGATTCTGTATGACACAGCAGTTTTTCTCTAAATTCTGGAACAAAATAAATCCTAAAGAAGGCAAGATCAAGAAAAGTTTTGAGTCCTTATTTGTGTGACATGAAAGAAAGAAAAATAAAGGTTTGATGAAGGTCTTATAAATAGGTGCAATTTATATCATGTGCTGAGTACAAAATACCATTTCAAATGTTGAGATGTGTCTGCTCAAGGAGACCTTAAAATTGTCCTCCCAGTGGCTCAGGATTGCTAATGCTTGTAAGGGAAGTCCTCAGCCCTCCCTAGGAGATCAATAAGATCATCTTAATATCCTCATAATTCTTTATGAGCCAGACCTTTGCTTTAGGAATTAGTTCTAAGAGACTCAGGGGACTTAGGCTATCCTAACCTTATAGAAGTACAGAATTTGAAAATGGTTCTTTCTAGCTTGGTAAGTTCTTATTCTGCATTAGCTAAGCAAATTTTTATCTTCCTTGAACTAGGGATGTTCTTGAGCCTTGGGAGACTGGCTTATAAGGTAATGTTTAGAACAAATGAAAGAGTATATAAGCTCATTGAGTGAGTGTCTACACAGGTAGGACTATGGTTATAGACTTGCTATAGGTCTATCAAACAGCAGTATGAGGGCAAGTAGGATTGGTGAATATTGAAATTCTAACTAAATATTGGTCCTTTAATTGGCTACTTAATTGTGGATGGTTGATATCCATTAATTGTTGCTTTTATTTATTTATTTATTTAATCCTCACCCAAGGATATTTTTTCCCCATAGATTTTTAGAGACAGTGGAAGGGAAGGAGGTAGGGGGAGAGAAAGACAGAGCGAGAGAGAGCGAGAGAGAGAGAGAAAGGGAGAGAGACATCGATTGGTTGTCTCCCACATGTGCTTGGACCTGAGCCAGGTATTGAACCTGCAACCCAGATTTGCACCCTTAACTTGGATTTGAACCTGCAGCCCTTCAGTTTGCATGGGGTGGTGCTCTGACCATTGAGTGACACCGGCCAGAATAATGTTGCCTTTAAAAATTAAGATGGTTTTGAAGCTTAATTTTTGTTACATTTGTGTTATCACATATCTATTCTTTCTGTTCATCCATTAATTCATCCTATATTTTTTGATGCATTTCAAAATAAATTGTAGACAGCAATTAGTATCCTTTACCCCCAAGCACTTTAATATAATAAACATTAGAGTTCAGTATTAGTTTATGAGTTTTTGAGGTAAAATTTATATACAGTTAAATTCTCAAGTCTTGTGTGCAATTTGATGATTTAGTTTTTGAGGTAAAATTTATATAAGTTAAATTCTCAAGTCTTGTGTGCAATTTGATGATTTCGGCATGTGCCTGCACCTGTGTAACACAAACCACTTCTTGTCACTCAGCAAGTTCCTTCGCGTACTTCCCAAGCCCACCCCTGCTCCCATACCACTCTTCTGATTTTTAGGACAGATTAGTTTTGCTGTTTTAGAACTTCATATAAATGGAATCATTCATATCTACATTTTTGTAAGATTTCCACTGAGCATGTTTTGAGATCCATCCATACAGTTATGAGTATCAGTAGTCCATTTCTTTTTATTGGTGAGTAGTATCACCTCAAATGTAATGACTACAATTTATTAATTTACCTGTTGATGGACACCTATTTCCAGTTTTTGACCATTATGATAAAGTCACTACAGGCCTTTACATGGCCATATGTTTTCTTTTTAAAAAATATTTTTATTGATTTCAGAGAG
>NW_005363247.1:3760364-3769217 GCF_000412655.1 Myotis brandtii
CTAAGGCAGTGATGGCGAACCTATGACACGCGTGTCAGAGGTGACATGTGAACTCATTTTTTTGGTTGATTTTTCTTTGTTAAATGGCATTTAAATATATAAAATAAATATCAAAAATATAAGTCTTTGTTTTACTATGGTTGCAAATATCAAAAAATTTCTATATGTGACACGGCACCAGAGTTAAGTTAGGGTTTTTCAAAATGCTGACATGCGGAGCTCAAAAGGTTCGCCATCACTGGGCTAGGGCATGGCCATATGTTTTCATTCCTTTTGGGTATATCCTTTAGAGTGGAATTGCTGGTTGTGTAAAAATTTTTCTAAGTTTCTGCATCATTGTACATGCCCATCTCTAATGAATTTAATCTTTTAGTTTTCCTAGGCCATTTTGTACTTCTCTGGAGTAAGGGCCTGAGATGAACACAGGGATATGGCTTTCATCATAGCATAACAAACCTGGGCTGGGGGTGGGAGGAGAAAGCAACTTTCTGACTTAATCCAGAGTCCTTGCTTTACTGTAGTCCCTTCAAGATAGGGAGAGAATGCAGCTACGTTACACCTCTGTGACACAGCTGACAGTCTAAGCTCTACTCTGCACAGAATGCATTACGAGAGGCTAAATACCAGTATAATCAAGTGTAATCATGTCTGTGTTTTTACTAAATCTGTAAGCCTAATTGAGGACATTAGTGGCTATAAGCATAGAAAAATACACATATAGTTCTCTAAGTTGTTAATTTCCCATATCTTGTATTTCTATTACTCACGTTCAGTACATATGTTGTACTTCATTGAATACATGCTTCTCCTTCTCTATAAAAAAACCTGATTTATAAGTTTGTCAATTTTTCTTAACCATAGGAATTGGCTAATTATGTGGCAAGACTTTAGCAATGGCAAATCTAATACCTTTTTTTAAAAAAACAGGTAAAAAGCCTTTCTAAAAGTAGTGCAGGCCTATGAAGTTTCCATATGTTAGAAAATATACATGCTTTTCTAATTTTTTGATAAAGAAGCATCATGTTGTTGGGATTTTTGAGACATAAATTTTTTAATGACCTTACATGTGCTGACAAAGTTATTTTCCTCCCCCTCTTGACTTTTTTTCTATAGGATTCTTTTTTACCAAGGCTGCTCTAAAGGACCCTTGTGATTACATTGGGCTCACCTGGATAAACCAGGAGCCTTTCCCTATTTTAAGGTCAGCTGATTAGCAAACTCACTTCCATCTGCAGCTTTACAGTGCCTTTGCCATGTAATTTAGCATATTCACAGGTTCCAGGAATTAGGATGTGTGTGGGAGGGAACTAGTCTGCCTAGTACGTGTGACTGAATTATCAAATTCATTTGATTATCAGAAAGAATTCATTTTATGAATAAAGTTATTTGCTGCTCTTTGCTACCTTATTCAAAACTGGAATCTTGAGTGGTTCTCACTTGGATATAAAGCTCCATGGCTCTGCCTGCCCTGCTTTGGTTGTACTGGAGAGCAGAAACCTCAAACCCTGGGTCTGTCATCTCTAGGGCACCCTTTTTCCTGGACAAATTGCAGAAGGAAATCCCCACTGGGTGGAATTACTAGAAAGTGGTGCCGGGACCCACAGCTTGGTTGGAAATTACAGCACAGATTTCAGCTCCACCTTAGCAGGTTAAAACCTCCAGCCTCACAGTTTCTATTGACCTGGTCCCTTGTTTCCAGCCTCGGCCTTAAACTCTTATGTGCCCTGTACTCCGAGCCACCTGGGCTTAGCCTAGCACTGAGCACAGAGTGGACCCCTGGCCCTGTTTTGGTGGGATCTGTTGGTGGCAATGGAAAACCACACTCTCTTTAGACAAAACGTAAGCATTTTTCAATAAAAGTTTACAGATTTCTAGCTACTTAAGATGATTCAGAGTCATCACAAGTAATCTTATTTTATAGTAAGTGAAAAACAAAACAAAATCAGACTTCATCTTCTATGACGAATCAAGGCCCCGTGCCCTGTTCTCTGTGGAGGCCTAAGCAGCTACTCAGAGAGCCCAGAGGACCGGGAACCCTGGAGGAAGCAGGGGGAGGTGTCTGACATCACATAAAGACAAACTTTCTCAAAGTAGGATTTGGTTGCTATAGCTTTAATACGCTTGTTGGACATTTTGGGGAAGAATTATCAATGCTTTATAGTCATTTTCTTATTCCACATCCTCTCCTAAACCCAGACATATTAAGGAACAGTTGAAAGTACACAGAGGAATTTAGAAAGAAGTTTTAGAGCACTAATGCCAAACTTTATCCGGTTCCTAACTTCCTTGGGCTGTTCTGAAGTGGAAAGTTGTGATAGTTTATAGCAGTTCCTCAGGTGTCTTGGGTGACAGGAAATGTTATTAGACATTCTTCCACTTGTCTTGGGACAGTACTTAGCTTCCTGTGTAGGAGGATTTGCCATCCTGGAACTAAAGGTTCTAAGGGTTAGCCCAGCCAGAAGAATTCAGGAAAAAGTTTTTGTGTGATAATAATGGACTTTCAAGAACCTCTAACAATAAGGTCCTGAAATTGCTCAAGATTATTTTAGGCACCTGCGAAAAAAGTCCAATTCAAACCACCTTGAGCAGAAAGAAAATGCATGGCTCTGGTAGCTGGTATAGCTCATATGCCTGAAGGAATTGCTGGAGGAACCAGGACTTCAGATCCTAGAAGTGCCTCTGGACTTCCTCTTTCTAGCCAACTTTGATCTCTGCTGGCCTCTGATTAGCTTTGTTCTGCACACAAGCGCTTTTCAAACAGTGGAGAAGATGCCTGCTGCTAGCCCCAGAGTTTTATCTTCCAGACTTAGTAACCCCAGAAGAGTGAGAACTCCTTTCCACTAGTACAGTTGTAAGGAAGGACTGGTGTTCCTCGCCTCCTATGCGCAAATTCTCACAAAACCAAACCAAACCACTTTATTGACAGAGATAGGCATTATGATTTGACAGTCTTGGCCTCCATTTCCGTGAGCCTTTTACTTAATATTCATTGCTAGAAAGTGCCCTGGGAAGGAGGTTATAATTCAGAGGGGCTGGGACTCCGGTGGGGAGAGTGAGGCACTCACTTCAGCTGCAACATATAAGGAGAAATTTACCAATTCAGAAGCCAAGATAAATAACATTTTAATGTAACATTTTAAAAAGTCAAATTGGCCAACGATGCGATGTGGACGACTGCCTTTTTGCTACATAAAGTTTTATTGGAGCCAGGGTTGAGGGGTGAGCTGAGTGTAGCAGGGTCATTTAAGTACAGGGTCAGATCCTGTCTTTATTTAAAATTGTGATATTTTGTTCAAAAATTGTGGAGCAAGCAGAAAAATATATGGTGTAAGGGTCACTGAACCACTCATTAGGGCTTAAAAAGGCTAATCTGATTCTCTTTCCTCTGCCTGACGTTAGCAGAGAGATCATCATGGGGGATAGGCATGGAGAGATTTAAAACCATCACTTTTTTTTCTGAAAAAGTGTTTGGAGAGAGTGATCCATTGGCATGCCTCCTGTATACCTGCCCCCCCTGATGCATTGGATGTAACATGTGGGATAGTGCACCTGCCCCTCACGCATTGGATGTAACACGAGGGATAGTGCACCCGAAGAAAAGGACACCGGTGTTTAGAGGAGTTCCATTTGCCTGGGTCCCTGGTTTGCACTGGTTCAGGGTAGCAGGAAGAAAAATCCCTGATCTTCATTCCTTATAGACTTTAATAAATTAATGCTACCTTTCAACCAAGTCAATCAATCCTAGTTTATGGCAAGAAAATGGGGCAAGCAGTGAGGGGTGCTACCAGAGAGGGCCAGGGAGAAAAGTTTCCACTCATGACTCCAAGGCACCCTTTCTTTACTTTTAAATATTTGAAAACCCACCCTGTTTTCATCAGATAAAAGAGGCCTGAGGGTTGACTGGAGTGAAGGCTGCCATTTACAGGCATACCTTAGAGATATTGAAGGTTCGGGTCCAGGTCACCACAATAAAGTGAGTTGTAATCTTTTTTTGCTGGTAGAGGATCTTGCCTTCAATTTATAAAAAATGCAACATCTGTAAAGTGAAATAAAGTGAGGTATGCCTGTATACTTCTGACTAAGGAAACACCATACATCTGAACTTTTCCACCTCCCAACATTCTAGTTGTAAACATCAGGGTCATAAAAAGCTGGTGACTACTAGGTGCCTACTGTATGAAACTGTTTAGTGTTGTACTTTGGTTATGTACTACCTGGGTCTTGTCCTAGCTAATGTGGTGCAAAATCCAGTTGGGGGGATCTTAAGGAAGCAAGGCAAGTCATGTCAGGAACCACCCAATAACTGCTCTGAGCCAGAGAAAGAGAAACTGGGGATAAGAGGCAGTATCAAATACGTCTTCATGAAGAAGGGTGTACTAGAGTCAGGCTTTGAAGAAAAGGTGTTCCAAGCAAAGGAAGCAGTATGAGTAAAGTCACAAATCTTGGAATGTTTGGGAACTGGTAGGATATTTAACTGGTTGTGAATCCAGCGGGTTACCAAACATGTTAAACACTTTCTATGGACCAAACTCTGATGCTTTTCGTGTATCATTTAACACCTTCAAAAAACCATGATGTAGGAACTAGCTCATTTTATAAATGAAAAAGCTAAAATTTATAGAGGTTAACCAATGTTTCCTGCCCACATAGATAATGTTTAAGATATCAGAGGGAAAAGGCAAAATGAGGTTGCTATTAGGCAGATTTTGTGTATGTACATGTTTAAAAAATGTTGCCCACATCTTGAATAATTGTTTTCAATCACCTGTGTTGTACGTTCATGACATAAGGTATATGTAAAGAACCTGAATAGATAAGTAGCAGGCTTGATCTTATATTTTTCTGTCTTAGGCAGGCAAGAGAAAAAGCCGGTAATCAGGTGCTAAACACAGTGTAAGTTCCCTGACAAACATACAGGGTGGTAGAAACATAGTGAGGGAAGGTCTTTTTGTGCACTTGCACAGAAATGGGAGATACTCACTGGAATAACCTCTGGTTTTCAATGCAGCAATTTCTATTTTTACACTTAATTGGAATAGATCGGCTAGTGTTACCACCTATTACCACTAGATGTCATAGTAAGACTAAGGTTAAATTACTCTTTTTACGCTGCTTCTTTGGCCCCCTTTCCTGTAAAAAAGTGGATTATGAAGTAGTAAGAGGGATTTAATACATTTTAAGGGGGAGGTTGAATTTAAAAAATGAATTGCTATTATCCTAAATATAAATTTTATTCTACATTTTGTATTTTCTTTTGGAGAACATTGCATCATTCTCAGAAAAGTAAAGTAACTCCCAATATCTATTTAGAGTCAATATTTCAAATTTGTTTTGGTTTGAAAAAGTACTCACTGAAAAGTAGGTGCAGCTTTATTATTTTAAAAATTTCCATTGAAAAATATTTTTACTGATTTCAGAGAGGGAGGGGGGGGGAGAGAGAGAAGTATCAATGATGAGAAAGAATCATTGATCAGCTGGGGCTTGAGCCTACAACCCAGGCATAAGCTCTGACCACCGAATCGAACCGTGACCTCCTGGTTCATAGGTTGACCCAAAGCCACACTGGTTGGGCAAAAGTAGATTTTTGGATTGTTTACTTGTGATGTTTAAAATTGTGATTTTAATAAAAGAAAGCAGACATAGATGGTGTCTTGTGGCTACTGGTACCCACATTTATGAAAACAGTGTATGTTCAAAGTGATGTGGCATTGGTGAGATATTCTTTTGATTCTATGATCTGGGTAAGTTTAATAGAAGGTAGCTCTGCTACCTTTATGGATGCTGCTTTACTCAAAAATATCTTGCTAAATACACAGAATTTTATTGCTTAAATGATGTGAAGAAGATTTTTTTGAAAGGAATAAGAATTCATATTTTTCCTCCCCTGTTGTAGTCCTTCCATTAATATGCAGATTTTATTAAGGAGTACATATTCAGAATTTTGGACTTCTGATTTTACTTATTATGTTAGAATGTTAATGCTATTGTTTTATGATTGTTAATGGTTTATATCACATTTTGTCTTTTGCTCTTGGCCTCTCTGGCTTGCCAGCAGAGCAACTCCATCCCAATGGTTTCTGTGTTCGTGGCTCACTGTCCTCATTAATGTGAGTGCTTCCTTTTCCTTATTTTATTCACTCTTCAAATTTAGTGTCTTATGTAATCTATCCTTTTCTTATCAGCGGTCATAGCATCTTTTACTAGCTCTTTACCTTTGATAGCAACGAAGAAGATGAAAATAAGTTTATTTCCTCCAATTTACTCTGGTGACCTGTTAGTAGTTCTTACTACTTCTAATCAAACACAATAGATTGATATTTATTCCCAGGGAAAAGACTAGATATTTTGATTCATGTGAAATTAGCCTTTGTGTCATCCCATTTCCCACAGTTGCCCAATTTTTCATGGTTACTCCCTCATTTCATCCAGCTATTTCCTACAGACTGCCTCTCGGGGAGTTTCCTCCTTACAGTTCTGAATGTTTGGGATTACACTAGACATGAGAACAAGCTTCTCATCAAGGTTATGTTTGTCAATGTCTACCATTAAAGAATGGTTTTCTTTTTTCTATCATGAAAACAAACATGGGAAGAAACCAATATATCAGAGATCTAGGTTAACTTCACACTCTTATTTTTTTTTCAAAACTTCACTTTGTATAGGAAAGCAGCATTAAAATCTTTCCTCCATATAGTCTATATACAAAAACTCTATAGGGACGAGACATATGATAAATTATACCACATCTCTTGAAGGACATAGTACATGCATGTTGGCCTTTAGTTGCTGTCAGTAATTTTACTGCAGGGATATCTGGCAGGCACAACAATCAGCACCAGAGACTGGATACAGAGGACACACTTTTTGTTTGTCTCAGTCCTGGAGATCTCATCTTGTTCTGCATCCAGCTTTTCTTAGATGTGGCCAGTGCTGGCTTGTTACTGGGGCCTGACCGGACAACCTGAAACTGCCTTCTCCCTGTCTGTTAGGAGATAGGTTTGAAATGTTTCATCAATAATCAAATAACCAATGTATAGGGGGAAAGGGAATCAATAATCAAATATCAATGATCAAATACTCCATTGTCCCCATGGAATTCAGCTAGAACCAAGAAGAACATGACCAATGGTACTCAGCTTCTCAAATAATTGAGACGTTACAAAGTTAAGCCCAGTATTACGTCTACTTTAAACACCTTAAAACAAAACAAAGCAGACCATTTACAATTTTTGTTTGAATGAAAACATTTAGTAGGGGTTCTGTCAATCTGCAGGGGCCTCGGGGTCATTGCTGCTCCCAGTGTGGCCCACAGACCAGCGGCAGCAGCATTACCAAGGACGTTTTTAGAAATACAGCATCGCAGGCCCCATTTCAGACCTGCTGAATCGGAAGTTGAAGTGCAGCAAGATCTCCAGGTGATTTTCATGCACAGTCTAATTTGAGAAACACTGAGTATGGCCTGGTTAGAATTAAGCCCACTTTATCTGTTTTAGTTCAGCTGCCTAACACTTCGAATGCTAGAGCCCGTCCTGCACTTTCCCCTGTTCCTCCTCCTCCTTTTTCATTTTCATAAAACAGGAGAAAATTGTTAAAGAAGTTTCAATTTTTTGTTGTTGAGAAAACAGAAAACAAAAAGAAAAAAAGAGCACTACTTAAATTTTTTCTAACTCCAAATTGAGATTCAATGAAAGGGAAAATATAAAGTATAGCTCCAGTGGTTTGCAGAGCAGTATATTACTTGATCTTTATTCTGTATAAGACTTTGTCCCCAAATAGAACAATTATACAAAATTCCCCACTAAATTCGTATTCTTTTTTAGACAATTCTTTATTGTTGAAAGTATTACATATGTCCCCTTCCCCCTCTGCCCCCATTGACCCCCTCCAACCTGCCCCTTCTGAGATTCCGCACTCTGTTCCATGTCTCTGGATTAAATTTATATTCTTTTTAAAAAAATATATTGTTATTGATTTCAGAGAGGAAGAGAGAGGAAAGAGAGATAGAAACATCAATGATGAGAGAGAATCATTGATCGGTTGCCTCCTGCACTCCCCACACTGGGGATTGAGCCTGCAACCTGGGCATGTGCCCTTGACCAGAATCGAACCCAGGACCCTTTAGTCCGAAGGCCGACGTTCTATCCACTGAGCCAAACCAGCTAGGGCATATTTATTTTTCTATGGTCTCGCCTGTCTCTTCCACCTGTGAAATTACTTCTTTCTTTTCTTCAGTCTCTTTCTCCAGACCTCACCTCGCTCATGCCCTGCTCCAGCTGGCAATAGTTTATGAAGCATGTTGCAGCGTCAATACCTTGTTAAGGTGTTTTCAATTGTTGGATTTGAGACAAGGTCAGGACTATTTTACCAGGCACCCTGGACGGGCAGGGTGAATCTAGGGACGGGCAGGGTGAATCTGGGCACGGGCAGGGTGAATCTGGGCACGGGCTGAGCTTCTTTCTGCCTCCTCACACTGCAGGAACCTTACAACTATGGGCATCTCTGCCCCCGATGCAGCACTGCTGTCTGGGTAAGTAAAGGAAGTTGTCTGCTTCTCGTCAGATATTAGGACAGTTTAAAAACGTATTTAAACTTATTAGTGAACTAGACATGGCATCATTGAGATTTCCTGATTTTTTAAAGTTTAAATTCAGTACAGTCAGGTGTAGAGGTTAAAGATGGGATGAATGTTATAACTTTTATTTCTTTTTAAAATTTCGCTTTTTATTTTTTAATTTATTTATTGTCTAAAGTTTTACATATGTCTCCCCCCCACTTGACACCCCCCCCCATTCCTACCCCGGGCAAGCCCCCACCGCCCCAGTGTCTGTGTCCATTGGTTATGCTAATATGCAT
>NW_005363247.1:3769277-3791416 GCF_000412655.1 Myotis brandtii
CAATAAAAAATATATTAAAAGAAAATAAAAAAATCTTTAATTTTATTATACCAGCATATTGTTTAGAATTGTCTAAGTTTATTAGAGTGTTTTAGTTTGGCAGTTGATGTTTTAGATTTTAAAAGTAATATTTTAAGTATTTAATTTTTTTTCAATTCATATACATCATTTGCTGAAAGCATTTTTTCTTTTTTGCTCAAGAAATGTGTGTTGTCCAGGTTATCTATGAAGAAAGAGGGGAGAAAATATTTTAGTGGTTCAAATCTGATGTAATCCAGTTTCATTCCAAATGTAGCACAGCTAATCTTTTTTTTCTCTCTCTACAAAGGAAAATGTAGTGTGAAGCATGTTTTTCTTTTTATAACACTCTTTTTTGGTTAATTTAAACATGCATTTTGAGTGGTCAATTTTTACTCTTTCTTGCAAGGTTAACTATAGGTCAACGCTGTTTGTTTCTTTAATATTGACTTAACTCTGACTGCTGTTGACATTTTTTAAGGTCTATTTCTTCTAATACTACATAATTTAAGGAGAAAAATCAAGACTAATTAGTTGTTAATGAGAAACGCATATAATGAGAAACAAATGTAACATTAATGTCATGTACAATGTATGTCTGTGTGGTTTAAAAGGTAGGAACACAACCATTATTCAAAATTAGGGAATAAAATCATCATAATAATTACTAGCAGATGTGTTGGAACTTGTGTTGCAAGTGAAAATTTCTTTGTCAGAACAATGTGTTGCGATGTTTGATAGTATGCGTTTGATACTATTTTTGAAGGGTTTATGTTTTTCACCAAAGTCTTTTTTAATCCAGCTGTCTGGCATCCTTAGGAGATGGAGAAAGATTTAAGCTAATATTTTCTCTTCCTCACAAGTTTACTATTTCCATCATCAGCACAGAGATATTCTTTGACAACTTCTGATGGCAGGTTTGACTGTGGCAGCCCGTCACTCTGCCAGGTTGTTGTACATTCACTGTTGAAGGAGCATCTTGTGTGTTTCCCAGCTTTAAATCCACAAATTATGCAGGCATTTGCTACCAGAGACTGTTAAATTCCACATGGTGGCTGGAATTCAGTGCTCAGATGACCTAATGGATGTCTGCATACCTGAGGCTGCTGAGCTGGACCTATTAGTTCTCAGCCTCCTGTATGCAGGTCCTGGTTTGTTGAGCAATATCTTGGGTTTGAGCAATAGTCTTTTTCCACCTCAGGGAACTGGATGGAGGCAACTCTGAAACATTGTCATATCTGAATTACAGACTAGAAGACTCTATGTTTTGGGTGATAAAGATGTGAGGATGAGGGTGAGGAAGGCAGGAAGGGAAGACAGATGGTGAAACAATCTAAAAATAGCACCAGGTATGAGGTGTTTATCCTCGAGCTTTTAAATGGTATAGACCTAAGTCGGTTATTGTAATAACAGCAGTTTTCAAAGTCCTGCTCATCCATGCATCCAACAAATATTTATAAATTGTTCTCTATGTGTTGGAGCAGAAGTTACAGCGATGAATAAAACATAGGGATCTCTGCTCTCATGAAACTTACGTTCTAGTCAAGTGAATAATATTTAAAATCAGTATTACCTATTAAAGTTACTATAGTCTAAGCACTGGTCTAGATACTTTACATATGATATCGCATTTAATCCTCATAACAATCTTCATAGGTTTTCTAATTGAAAAGGCAATAAGACTCTTATGACATCATCAATACTAAAGATGAAAATAACACATACTTCCAGAAATACATAATGGCTATAAAAATATTTTTGACTATGTCAACCAAATGAACATTCAAGCTAATGTAAGGATTATATAGCTACCTATATAAGAAATGGTGTGTGTGTATATGTATGATTATTTATACATATATTTATTACATATTATTTTATGTAAAGGGAGAAAAAAACGATCTCCATTGTAATATTAAAATTAACTCTGATAAAACAAACTTGAAGGGAAAGGCAAACATTAGAATATATGTTGGGAGGGTGTTTTATGTTGGAGCCAATTACTAATAAAGGACACTTTTTTCCAAAAGTATGGTGCATAGACCACTTGCATTAGTCCCCTAGAATGTTTGCTTAAATTTCCAGTTATGGGGGATTTCTCTAGATATAGTTTATACTAGAGGCCTGGTGCATGAAATTCGTGCATGGAGGTGGGGGTGGTGTCCCTCAGCCCGGCCTGCACACTCTCCAATCCGGGACCTCTCAGGGGATGTCTGACTGCTGGTTTAGGCCCTATCCCTAGCAATCCAGGACCACTGGCTCCTAACCACTCACCTGCCTGCCTGCCTAATGCCTCCAACTGCTCTCCCCTGCCAGCCTGGTCACCCCCAACTGCCCTCCCCTGCTGGCCTGATTGCCCCTAACCCCCTGCCAGCCTGATCTCGCCCCTAACTGCTCCCCTCTGCCGGCCTGATTGCCCCTAACTGCCTCTGCCTTGGCCCCCACCACCATGGCTTTGTCTGGAAGGAAGTCGGACGTCCGGAAGATGGCCGGTTGACCTGGTCTAATTAGCATATTAACCTTTTATTAGTATAGTTGAGTAGTTGTATGTGGGGCTCAGGAATCTGCCTTCACACCAAATCCCTATGTGATTTTTGTTCACAGTAAAGTTTGAGAACCACTGAGGTAGAGTGTTATTTTCATAATATTTCAGCTGGTCTCTCTCTATTTGAAATTCTCAGAGTTATGTTGTCAGCTGGTGAACATCTGGCTAGAATTCTAATATAGGCAATAATAGTGGCTAATAACATACAATGATTTCCATTAATGTTAAACAAGGGTGTCTGTTCTCTGGCATTATGAAACTTAGAATATTGCTTTTCTTTATGTGTGTTGTGAACCAGTAGCATAAATCTCAAATTTTGTCTAACTTTATCTCTGATGGCTGTTATTTCATTTATAATATTCAATGCTTTGATTTCTTTGTTTCTTGCTATTTTATTATGTCCCCAGTCTTCTCTCAAGACAATTTCTTTTTTAAAGTTATTTTGAAAATAATTGATTGGTAGTTAGTTGTCCTTACCCTTATAAAAACAATGTATCATTTGGATTATTAAATTATTAAATATATGTGTTTTTTATTGGTCAGGGTAATATTAACAAATAATTTTAAAATCTCAATGGCTTAACAAACACACAAGAAACGTATTTCTCACTTACGCTGCTGGTCTAATGAGTGTGTGTGGCTTTGCTTCTGACAGTTAAAAAGGAAGGTAGGTAAAGGAGATTGCTTATAGTTGCACTGTCTGAAATGGGACCTCTTTGACAAGGTTTGAGAATTGAAGGGTCCCACAAAGACTTAACTGCTTTGGGAGGTGCACAAATCATTTCCTCTTGCAGACCATGGTCATAGCTGGTCACATGGTTTTACCTAATAATAAGGGGGCAGGAAAATGTGGGAGAGCACTTATATACTCTTGTCATATTTTTGGTATCTTTAAAATTCTGGTTCAGTTCCACACTGTTAGCCATGAACAAAGGAGATGTGGGTTACTTATTTCCTTTAACCAGGAGGGAGGCAGAAAGAAGGCACCTCTGTTAAAAGACATTTTACTTGTGTCAGTCAGTCAGTGAAAAGAAATTTTCTTGCCCCTATGATTAGGCACTATGAAAACTACAAATAATGTGTAAGACACAGCAAAAAAAAAAAAGATCATGATACAAAAGAGAAACAGAATATGTGACAACATCACACCCAAGTGATAGTTTTTAACCCAGCAAAAAAATTTTAGAAGCATAATAGTGCTAACAAAAAGGCATAGTGGACAGGCACTATAGGAAACTACATAGACATTTTTTTTGGTTCAAAATTTTAAATTATAAATAATATATGAAAATGCACTGTTGTGTGAGCAGAAGTTACAGCAGTGAATAACAGATGAAGTCCCTGCTCTCCTGGAACTTACATTAAAGAGCATAGTAATGGCCAATATGTATTCAGGCTTATTATTAGTACTCTTGGTGCTACTCCCATACATTATCTCATTTAATCCTTGTAACAGTCTCATGACATTGTAATTTAAGAGTGAATAGTAAAATGAACTTTGAGGAAATAGGCACCTTCTTTTAATGTTTTTAAAATTCCTATGAATAAGTAGTAGGCTTAGAAATATTAGATTAGACCATATTAAAGGATTTTTATAGGCCAAAATGATTAAATATTGGCATTTTTATAAGATTCAACTTAATAGTCAGTATTTCCTGAAATTATTATCAGAACAAAAGTATGCTTTATCATCATTCATCATTATCATTTTAACATTTATTGAGTACTTCAGTGTGTCCGGCATTGTACTAACATTATGCATACGTTTTCTCATTACATTCTAGGTTAGTTTCCTTTGGCTCTTGCAAACAAATTACCACACATTTAGTGGTTTAAAAACACACAAATTTAATTATCTTAGAATTCTGGAAGACGTCCAAATAGGTTTCACTGGGCTACAATTAAGTTATTGGCAGGACTATATTTCTCCCGGAGACTCCAGGGGAGAATCTGTTCCCTTGCCTTCTACTGGTTCTAGAAGCTATCTGCAATCCTTGGTTCATGGGCTCTCCCTTGGTCTTTAAAGACAACAGCCATGGCACTATGATCGCTGAGTCACATCTCCTTCTCTGACTCTGCAGAACATTTGTGATTACACTGAATCTACTTGGATAGTACAAAACAATCCCCTCTATCAGGTCCTTACCTTAATCACATCTGCAAAGTCCCTTTCACATATAGGGTGATACAGACACATGTTTCAGAGATTAGAATGTGGACATTTTGGGGGAGTTCATTATTCTGCCTATCACACATTCTATTATAATTCCATGTAGTATGTGCTATCATTATCTGTTTTATAGATGAGAGGAGATCTGGGCTTAGAGAGGTCTGGTAATCTGCCCCAAGTCTTGTTGGACAGTGATGGAACTAGTCTGAGAACAGAGGCATCATAAGAGTTTCTATTCTACCCATTAAACCAAGACAACAACATGACAGTTCTAGGTGTTTGCTTATGTGTCCACTGAAACAACTCAATCCAGTAAGTCAGAGGCAATTTATCCTGATAGAACAAAAGGACAGTTGCTCTACTTATAATTATGTTTCTGGATCAAATTTTTTCTCCCATGCTTTAGAGTGTGAAGTTCTGGGATTAGACTGATTAAAATGAAAACTACAATGCAATGACATTTCTTCTCACAAATGATTAGTAAAATGTAAAAGCTCGACGATGTGACTTTGTTGATACTCTCATACTTTGCTGTAAGGAATGCAAAACTGTCAAGCCCCAGGTGGACTACCTCTACATTTACTGTTTGGCACAATGGACCATTTTTCTGTCTGCTTTCTTTGTACATATCTTTGTATTTATCAGGATTCATATTTTCCATCTTCCCAATCCTGTGCCTTTAAAAAAATCATTCTTTGCTCCCCTGGTTTTCCAAGGCCATTCTTTCATAGACTGTCTACATTTCTGACACCTTTATCATCTCCTTAGTCTTATCTTTTTCTTTAGAGATATTAACACACTAGGGGCCCAGTGCATGAATTCGTGCACCTTGAAAGGAACTATAGGCCATGAGGCTGCAGTGGGCACAGGGGCGGGTCTCGGCTCATCCTCCGTGCCCCTCACCAGCCCCTCCCACTGTGGCCCCTGGTCCCCTCTCTGCTGGCAGCCCCACTCCCACCACCACCACCGCTCCCAGTTCGCACCCGCTGATGGCGTGGAGTGATTGGGGCCAGCGCCATCAGTGGGTGCAAGTGGCTGCTGCTTCTCTGATTGGCCCTCAGGAGCAGGGGGAGGTGGAGAAGCCCTCAGGGGCGATTGGGGCTGGCAGCTGCCTCTCGAACCCGTTGCCGGCAATGGTCCCACTCACACCCACTGACAGCGCCGAGAAAAGAATTTTCAGTAACCACCAGAGGCTTGCTCTGATGACAGCGACTGGCACCCTGCCTTGGTCTGGCGCCCCTGCTCACCTGCTCCACCATCCCACCATGGCTGACGCCCGCCATGTTCCGTGCGTACCCCCTGGTGGTCAGCGCACGTCATAGTTACCGGTTGTTCGGTTGTTCAGTTGTTCCGCTGTTTGGTCTATTTGCATATTAGGGTTTTATATATATAGATATGGGACTTCTTTTTTTAAAATATATTTTGTTGATTTTTGACAGAGAGGAAGGGAGAGGGATAGAGAGTTAGAAATATCGATGAGAGAGAAACATCAATCAGCTGCCTCCTGCACACCCTTACTAGAGATGTGCCTGCAACCAAGGTACATGCCCTTGACCGGAATCGAACCTGGGACCCTTCAGTCCGCAGGCTGATGCTCTATCCACTGAGCCAAACCAGTTAGGGCTAGATTTGGGATTTCTTACAGAACAATCTTTAATTACCTACCACTGTAATATTTGATGACCTACTGGTTAAATTTTGGTCTTTCTATCTTCATCATCTTCATGCTCTTCCTGGACAATCCCACTCACTTTCAAAATGTCACCCATCTCTGACATGCTTACGATGTCAAGATTTATTTCACAGCACCTTAAGAAGTCCAAGTTAAATTTCTCATTCTCTTCTCATATGTACCACTTCCAAATTTTCTATCTTTTGCTCTCTATTTACTTACTAGAATTTCCATGTACTTCATACTCTAGACAGTGGTTCTCAACCTTCTGGCCCTTTAAATACAGTTCCTCATGTTGTGACCCAACCATAAAATTATTTGTGTTGCTACTTCATAACTGTAATGTTGCTACTGTTATGAATCATAATGTGAATATCTGATATGCAGGATGGTCTTGCTAGCACTTCTATCTGGGAAAAAGCTGTCCCTCCAGCTCTTGCCTTAATGCTAGACACTTCTCAGTTCCTCCCCATTTGTCCCTGGATCCCTTCAAGCTGCTGCCCCAGTGCTGGAACACAGAGGGAGTGAGTCCAAGTAAGTCTGTGCTCAGCCCTTTAAAAGGAACTGCCTGGGAGTCCAGCAAACTTCACCTCACTCAGTCACAATCCCCACTGGTTTTCACAGCTAGAATTTGTAGGGACCTCTCTTCCTGGCACTGGAACTGTGGGCTTGGGGCCTGGTGTGGGGCTGGCACCCCTCACTCATCAACGGGGACAGTGAGATACCCCTCCCAATTTTTATCTTCCACACATGGATGTGGGACCAGCCAGTTCTGCACCTCTACCCCTCCTACCAGTTTTGATCTGGAGGCTTCTTTATATCCTTAGCTGTAGGACTTCCATTCAGTTAGACTTCAGGTGGTTCTAAATGATGGCTGTTCTGAGTTTAGCTGTATATTTTATGTGGTTGTGGGAGGATGCAAGTACTGCATTTACCTACCCTGCCATTTTGACCAGAAGCCAAATGCTCTTATAACTATTTGAATGTCCATTCCCTCCACTAAGATGTGACTATATTAGGACAATGTCCATTTCTGTCTTCTATCATTGCAACTTCAGAGCCTAGTACATGCAACTCTTTAAAACAATTTATTTTTAATGGATTAAAATTGGTTTAATATAAATAATGGCAGTGGCAGACAACTCACTGAATGGAATGATCATAAATGTTTCCCCCTTTCTTTAGTAAAGGTTTCAAGTAAATCTTGAGTTTAAAGTAAAGTCTTAAGCAGCCTTAGGCTCTGCAAATAACAGCACCAGCAACAAATCGAAGGGCATGTTCATGTTCTTCTTAAGAAAGATCATTGCCAATTGATCTTTTTGGCATTACATACACACATGAATAGCTGTATATAATAATTAAAGTAGAATCAGTATGTTTTTTAAAAGTGATCAACAATATTATATGATAGGATGAACTATTTGAAAGCATTTTGTCTGGAACATATGAAGATGTTGAACTTTATGTATTGGTAAACATTCACTTTTTTTTGTTTTTGCCTTGGAAATTTTATTTTTGACTAGAGGCCTGGTGCACGGATTCGTGCACCGGTGGGGTCCCTTGGCCTGGCCTGTGAGGATCGGGCCGAAACCAACAGTCCAACATCTCCCGAGGGGTCCCAGAGTGTGAGAGGGCACTCTGCAAAGTTGTTGTCTCTCATCAGCTCCTGCGTTGAGCGTCTGCCCCCTGGTGGTCAGTATGCATCATAGCTACTGGCCCATTGGCCCATCGTTTAGGCTTTTATATATATAGACTGCATATTCCATGGTTTAATATGCCTGTAGTAGCTACTTTTGATTCAGGTAAAAGGCCATTGATCTTAGAGAGTTTAATTTTAATCCATTAAAAATAAATTGTTTTAAAGAGTTGCATGTACTAGGCTCTGAAGTTGCAATGATAGAAGACAGAAATGGACATTGTCCTAATATAGTCACATCTTAGTGGAGGGAATGGACATTCAAATAGTTATAAGAGCATTTGGCTTCTGGTCAAAATGGCAGGGTAGGTAAATGCAGTACTTGCATCCTCCCACAACCACATAAAATATACAGCTAAACTCAGAACAGCCATCATTTAGAACCACCTGAAGTCTAACTGAATGGAAGTCCTACAGCTAAGGATATAAAGAAGCCTCCAGATCAAAACTGGTAGGAGGGGTAGAGGTGCAGAACTGGCTGGTCCCACATCCATGTGTGGAAGATAAAAATTGGGAGGGGTATCTCACTGTCCCCGTTGATGAGTGAGGGGTGCCAGCCCCACACCAGGCCCCAAGCCCACAGTTCCAGTGCCAGGAAGAGAGGTCCCTACAAATTCTAGCTGTGAAAACCAGTGGGGATTGTGACTGAGTGAGGTGAAGTTTGCTGGACTCCCAGGCAGTTCCTTTTAAAGGGCTGAGCACAGACTTACTTGGACTCACTCCCTCTGTGTTCCAGCACTGGGACAGCAGCTTGAAGGGATCCAGGGACAAATGGGGAGGAACTGAGAAGTGTCTAGCATTAAGGCAAGAGCTGGAGGGACAGCTTTTTCCCAGATAGAAGTGCTAGCAGAGGCCACTGTTTCTTTTCTGAGCCCTTCTCCTATAGAGCTGGCAGGTGGACACCATATCTGAGTCTCCATCAACTGGCTATCACTTTCACCACCCAGGTGATTCCCTAAGACTCTGCCCCACCCAAAAAGTGGACTGACCCAAGCTGTTTCCAGTGGCTTTTTCATGGGAATGGCCTGTCTTGGTTCATGCTCCAGACTTTTCTAAAATCACTCAAACATGCAAAACCTGTACCTCTTGCTAAGTGGCTCCACGCCTAGCACTAGCAGCAGCCAGCCTTGATTTGCAGCTTGGCCTCTCATGGGCACCTCCAAGCCCAGCACAAGTAGTAGCTTTCTGCAGATCACTTTGTTGGTCATGCCAGGTGGCCCTGGGAAGAACACAGGCTGTGGCTGCTCTTGGCCTATACCTTCTGGGAGGCCCCAGAGCCAGCACACCCAGTGGGTAGCTTCATTCCATCTCAAAATACTCAACCATCTCCACAAGTGACACAAATAAAGGGGTGGACTCAGCTGGCACCAGAGCCCAGCTGAAGTAAGTCCTGCTCTATGGGTGGGCTCCTGCACAGCTGATTCTCCACAGAGGTTGCAGCCAGTCATTGCAGCTGATTGGCCAGGAAATAAATCCCTCCCATTGACATGCCAACAGCAATCAAGGCTCAACTACAAGAGGAGGGTGTGCACAGCTCACATGGTGGGGGAGTGCACTTGGAGTGCCCAGCTCAGGTGAATGGGGTGGCTGTACTACTGGACCCTACTGGGCAGCTACTATATTAGGCCACTCTGCCAAAACTGGAAGACATAACAGCTCTGTCTAATACATAGAAACAAACACAGGGAGGCTGCCAAAATGAGGAGACAAAGAAACAGGTCCCAAATTAAAGAACAGAACAAAACTCCAGAAAAAGAACTAAACAAAATGGAGACAAGCAATATACTAAATGCAGAGTTTAAAACACTAGTTATAAGGATGGTCAATGAACTTAAGGGAAAAGTGGTTGAACTTAGAGCTTCAACAGCATAAAAAGGACATGGAAAACATTAAAAAAGGACATGGAAACCATAAAAAAGAACAAATCAGAAATGAAGGATACACTATCTGAAATGAAGAATAATTTACATGGAATCAACAGTAGAGTAGATAAAGCTGAGTATTAAAACAGTGATTTGGACTATAAGGAAGCAAAAAAGCCCTAATCTGAACAGCAAAAAGAAAAAAGAATTAAAAAAAAATGAAGATAGTGTAAGGAGCCTCTGGGATAACTTCAAGTGTACCAATATTCACATCCTTGGCATTCTTGGGGTGCCAGAAGAAGAGAGAGAGAGCAAGAAATTGAAAACCTACTTAAAAAATAATGTCAAAAACTTATCTAACCTGGTGAAAGAAATAGACACACAAGTCCAGGAAGCACAGAGAGTACCAAACAAGATGAACCCAAAGAGGCCCACACCAAGACACATCATAATTAAAATGCAAAATGTTAATGATAAAGAGAGACTCCTAAAAGTAGAAAAGGTTTTTAGTTACCTACAAGGGAGCTCCAACAAGATTGTCAGCTGATTTCTCAGTAGAAACTTTACAGGCCAAACTTTACAGGTATTGGCAAGAAATATTCAAAATGATGGAAAGCAAGGACCTACAACCAAGATTACTCTACCCAGCAAAGCTATTATTTAGATTTGAAGGACATATAAAGAGCTTCCCAGATTGGAAAAAAGCTGAAGGAGTTCAGCACCACCAAACCAATATTACGTGAAATGTTAAAGGGTCTTCTTTATGAGGAAAAAGAAAACAAAAAAATAAGATAAAAATATAAATAAAATGGCAATAAATACATATCTATCACCAAAAATAGCTAAAGTACATTTATGCAATGGAATATTAGGCTGTAAAAGAGAAGGAAATCTTGCTCTTTGTGACAGCATGGATGGACCTGGAGAGTATTATGCTAAGTGAAATAAGCCTGGTAGAGAAAAACAAGTACCATATCATTTCACTTATATGTGGAATGAACAAAATAAACTAACAGGCAAAATAGAGATAGACTAATAGCATGCTGACAGCTATTCACAGGGGAGAGAGGGTGGTGTTGGATGGCTGGGTAGGGGGTGGTGGTGGTGGGATTGAGCAAAAAAGAAAAAAAAAGAAAATCATGAATTTGGACAACAGTGTGGTGATTGCTGATGAGGGGGGAGGTAGAAGAACATTTAAGGGTGATAAATGGTGATGGATGGAGACTTGACTTGGGGTGGTGAACACACAATAAGGTATACGGATGATGTGTTGTGAAATTGTTCACCTGAAACCTGTCTAATTTTGTTAATCAGTGTCACCCCAATAAATTCAGTAAAAAGGATAAAAAACAATTGAATAAAAAAAATAAAGAAACAGAACGGAGACTGATAGATATAGAGAACATTTTTATGGTTTTACAGATGGGAGGGGGGTTGGATGAAAAAGGTAAAGGGATTAAGAAGTACAAATTAGTAGTTACAGAATAGTCATGGTGATGTAAAATACAGCATAGTCAATAGTATTCTAATCATTATGTATGGTGTTTGATGGGTATGAGATTTATTGGGATGATCACTTAGTAAGTTATATAATGTCTAATCCCTGGGGTGTACACCAGAAACTAATATAATATTGTATGTCAACTATAATTGAAAAATAAAAAATGATTTAAAAAAAGATTTACAGTTGTGATGAATGTCATGAAGATAAAAGTATAGTTAGAAGGGGAAGTTGAGTGATCAGTGCATGATTGCCTTAATATTTAAAGGTTGCATGATAAAAATCATACCTGTCCTTCCTGAGAGATGATATCTGGTAGTTTTATTTTTAAAATATATTTTTTATTGATTTCAGAAAGGAAGGGAAAGGGAAAGGGAAACTAACTTTGTAAAAAACAGAGGTAATCCAAGAGAGATAGAAATATCAAAGATGAGAGAGCATCATTGGCTGCCTCCTGCATGTCCCACACTTGGGATCAAGACCACAACGCCAACCAGGAATCAAACTGTGACCTTCTGGTTCATAGGTTGATGTCAACCACTGAGCCACACCAGTGGGGCAGTATCTAGGAGTTTTAGATATGATACCTATAGCTGGATCAGGGAAGGAGAGAGTGTGTGGAGGTTTATAGACCCTTTACTGGGTGTCAAGCACTTTATTTTTGTTCTTTGTGTATTTTTTGTCATGTACTTTATTTATTTATTTATTTATTTATTTATTTATATTTTATTGATTTCAGAGAAGGGAGAGCGGGGAGAGAGAAACATCAATAATGAGAGAGAGAGAATCATTGATCGGCTGCCTCCTGCACACCCCACACTGGGGATTGAGCTTGCAACCCGGGCATGTGCCCTTGACCAGAATTGAATCTGGGCTGACACTCTATCCACTGAGCCAAACCAGCTAGGGCTGTCATGCACTTTAAATGCATTGTTTTAATAACAGTTCTGAGATAAATTATTCCCATTTGCACATGATGATACTGAGATACAGAGAAGTTAACTTCTCCATGCTCTCCTAGTAACTGTGCAGGACTGAGCTCAGACCCTGCTGACCCCACCATGCACCTTGCAGCTTCTTTAGCCCTCCTAGTAGATCCTTCACATTAACCAGTAGCTTTTCTTTGCCTTAGGCCAATACACTTCAGGGACAATTTCTGTAAAAATATTAGACAATATTATCACACAGGTCAGAGTTCCCTCTCTTTATTTGAGGCCCTCGAAGCCAATGGAACATGAGACATAATTTGCTTGTCCTAAATGACTAGAAGAAAGTTAACATTCTTATGATCACTTGAATAATTTTACTTGGAAAAAGTTTATAGATGTCAGGAAAACTAACCTTGTAAAAATGAGACATAATTTGCTTGTCCTAAGTGAGTAGAAGAAAGTTAACATTCTTATGATCACTTGAAATAATTTTACTTGAAAAAAGTTTATAGATGTCAGGAAAACTAACCTTGTAAAAACAGAGGTAATCCAGGAGTATGATTTCTTTGGTGTTCACCAGGGAAAATGGTCAGTTCAATGAATACTCTTTTAGTTACGTGTTTTTATGCAATGCAGAGTCTTTAAATTAGATTTACAAAGTCTGGCTTTTAAGAAAATATTAAATTAAATGAAAAATATTTCAAAATAATGCAGGCATGTGAGGCTGAACTATTATATATATATACATATATGTATATGCATGTATATGTGTATATATGTATAAAATGCAAGCTTTTATTCCTGTAATGTCCTTTATGAATATAGATATGATTCACAGAATAGAAAAGACTGACACAAATACAGGAAAGGAGAAAAAAACTGCTTTCAGGTGCAGAATATTGAATGCATAATTCAACAGTTAAAAAAGAATAAATTTATGGGCAGCTGATCAGTTAACATTATTTGTGGCTTCCTGTGGTTAAATGATATAGCTAATTCCATTCTCTTTTATGAGCCACAAACAACATTCATTTGCCAATATGAGAATTAAACTGACACACTCAGCAAATGGGTCTAAAAACCAACTAATAAAAGTGGAAGTTTGTGATTAGCCGATCAGTGTCAGTTTCAGGCTTCACACAAAACACCAAGCCTACTTCCCAGAAATCTCTGTTCCATTGGCATTCATTTGGTATTGGACATTAGTTATTTACTTATAAAATATGTACTCATTACAAAGGTTTGTGAGTGCAGTTGCATTAATTATTCATCCTAAGATTCTGAAACATGTTGGAGGATCTGAAAGGTAATTTCAGCTACTGATGGGAAATGTTCCACATGACAGCCCATCAGCACGGTTTCAGGAAGTGGGTCATGGATTTGAGGGTAGCATCCAATCAAGCACTTTTATCATTTCCCTTAAAATTCTTCACCATTTAGAAAATCAGAAGATAATTATGAAATTCGATACCTCAAAAAAAAAAATCAATACATTAAAAATCGGTCAAAGTACATAAATTTATACTTTATTTACTCTCTTCTTCTCCACCATATTTCCTTGAGTGATTATAGACTAAGAATTGCAATGTTATAGATCAAATTTGTTTTACTATTTTCATTTTTATAATAGAATAATGGCATACCATACTTTAGGTATAGCCTATATCAATGCAGAAATCTAGACATAAATACAGGAAAAATAGAAGATTGTTAATTCATTATAAGAAATGTTTCATTTCTAAATGTTTAATATTATTTTCCATGGTACTTGTTTAAATACTAAGATCTCAATGCCTTAATATGATTTATTTGTATTTTTTGAAAATTTTAGTTTAACTACTCTAAAATACCCTAAAAATATTAGTCATTGATTTTATGTAGATACTAGAGGCCCAGCGCTCGATATCACGTGGCCCTGCCCACCCACGCATGCTGGGCTGCGCTTGCAGCCGGGATCACCTGTAGGCCCCCACCCACAGCTCCACCACGCTCGCGCCCCGCCCACTTGCCTGCCCTGCTGGAAGCCCTGCTTGCAGCCACGCCCACTTTGCTGCACCCACCAGTCCGCCGCCCCACCTGCCCACTGGCTGCCAGCCTTGCTCCGATCGAAGCATGTGGGCAGCAGGGGAGGGCCTCAGAGGTGCTCCATGCACCTCATGGTGACCAGTCATTTGGTTGTTTTGGTCGTGATGCCTCTTGTCCTTTTATTATTATGATACATATTACATAAAACATAAATATATATAATTGTTGAAATCAAACTAGTCCTGGCCAGTGTAGCTCAGTTAGTTGAACATCATCCCATGCACCAAAAGGTTGCAGGTTCGCTTCCTGGTTAGGACACATGCCTGGGTTGTGTCCTCAGTAGCAGGTGTGCAGGAGGCAGCTGATCCATATTTCTCTCTCACATAGATATTTTTTTCTCTCTCTCTCCCTCTCATCCTCTATCTTTAAAATCAGTGCAAACAAATTAAAAAACTCAAACTATACAGAACTATAGTAAAAAAAATACAAAAACTTTCTTTTATTATTTCTCCCACCTCCATTGACTTCCTGAGAGGTAGCACTCTCCGTAATTTTATGAGCTTATTTTCTCTCTCCTTTCTATTCATTTATGACCAATACACATGCATATGTATTTCTTTTTTGTAAAAAAAAAAAGGGATAAAGTACTTTAAAAAATTAAATTTATTAGAATCTCTCTCATGAAGGGATGATTATTTGTATGTAATCATTATGAACTCATCTGTTTTCTTTTAGTTTCAGTTACCTAGTGTAAATTTGTAGAGGTCCTTCATTAGTGGTGAATCTTGTCATCCTTTGTTCTATGGTATCAAATGCAAAATGCTTGGAATATATTACTAGTTTACATTTTTTCTTTGTAATTAACAATATTTTTTTAGTTTTATTCATTTCAAATGGGCCGGATCCGGCCCGAGGGCCGTAGTTTGCCCACGGCTGTTCTATGGTATCAAATGCAAAATGCTTGGAATATATTACTGGTTTACATTTTTTCTTTGTAATTAACAATAAAGATACATTTGCATTTCCTGATTAGATAATCTGTGAGGGCGTAGTCTAAAAGTAGAAGGAAGTACATAAACACACAGTATTTGTTTTTCAAAGAGAAGAAAGGAAGATATATAATAAGAAATCTCTAACCTCCTAGGACGACTTAGTGAACTAAAAATGAGCCCTGGTATTTCAAGAGAGTTACAGCCCTTTTGTTAAATTGCAAAGATGCTACTTTACATGTAAGGGGGAAATGGGGAGGGGGAGAGGAGTAGGTTTTAACAAGTTTCTTTCTTTTCTTCTTTTGCTGCAAAAAGCTTTATTGTTTCATTTGCTCCAATGCATGGGAGAGGGCTTCAGGGTGGTTAAAAGAATGGCTTGGAGTTTATGGAAGAGGCTCAGGTAAAAGCCAGACACCAGGGGGACGCAGAGGGGCCCCTCAAAGGCCTCTGGGCTCCACAGGCTCCTAGTCCTGCTTGAGGGTGAGCCTTTTGAAGAGATACTCGCTCAGCCCAGCCTGGGTGCCAGCCAGCCTGAAGATGTTAGTCAGGTGGTCGCCCATCTTCCTGTTGAGTTTTACCTCCTCATCCAGGAAGCGGTTCTTCAGGAAGTCACAGAGATGAGGGTCTCTGTGGGTAGAACCCAGGGCCTGCAGCTCCAAAAGGGCCTGGTGACTTCCATGGCATCCTGATTTTTGCCCCAATCATCTTGGGTGGCGTCCTGATTTTGCCCACTCATCTTGGGGAGGCTTCTGCACGTCCTGGAAGAGAAAGCAGCCACTGCCCTGGTTTTGCAACTTTAAGAGACGCTCGGAGCCCTCTAGCTTCTTCTCCGCCAACTCAACAACTCACCAACTCGCAGAAGAAGTGGTCCACGCCGAGAGCCACATCGTCACGGTGGAAATAGAAGCCCAGAGAGAGGTAGGTGTGGGAGGCCCGCAGATGCCTGGTGGCAAGGGGGTTGACTGCAGCCTCCACCTCGGTGGAATGATTCTGATGAATTTGGGAGCTCATGGTTGTCCGGCAATAAGGAGTTAAGGTAGAAGAAAACCCGGTGTGTTGGCTGGTCCTGGAGTTGGTTCTGAAGGTGGTGACTGGATAAGACGCAGGAGAGTGGCCAGGGCTGGAAGAAGGGGTGTCCCTGGGTCTGTTCCATCCAAACATTGTTGAAGCAAGAGACAGATCTGGAACTGCTCAAGGGCACTTGGTTTTAACAAGTTTCTCCCTCCCCTGAGAAGACATTAAAAATATTTTTTATCTTATGGTAAATTTTTACATTTTTTTTTAAATTTCAAAAGTTATTTATACACATGTGTTAATGTAAAAAAACCAATGAAACCTGTAAAGAATTTTGTGAGTTTATTTGAGCCAAACTATCGACATATGCAGGGAAGCAGAACCTCAACGAATTGAGATAATGCTCCGGAGAATGGCGGGGTTACATCCGTATTTATACATGAAATTCATTGGTGACAGATTTAAGGAGGTGGGATTAAGCGAAGCGGGGAAACCTCTGTGATAGGATAAAAAGTAAAATGATGGACACATACTTAGGTGGGTGCAGGATCAATTAACAAGATAATGAAGGAATTTGTAGTATCTGTCCTGGCGCCCAGCACATTTGGTTGTGCCCCAGGGGCTCCAGAAAAAGGGAAGTTACAAGTTACCCAGACATTTCAAGGGTATGTTATCTTAGAGGCAAAAAGGCAAATGGGCTCAGTAAGGATCAAAGTTGATCTTGTCAGTGAAGATACTGGCCTAGGACATAACTGCCCACCATAACTGCTTTTAGTTAAAGTTTAATTTCAGACCATCCTTTGTGGTTATTTTAGGTCTCTGAGTCTGCTAGGCTGCCACGCAGGCCTTCCCTGAGCTTGTCAGGTCAGTGTGTGGACCCTTTCGTCCACACATGGATAAAATAATTCAGACAATACTGAATGATACTAAGTATATAGAGTAAAATCCTCTGACCTTGACCCTATGCCTATTATCAATCCCACTCCAAGAGGTACTTTTAAAAGTATTTCTTTATCCCCTGAATTCTAATTGCAGAAGCTAATTCTTTTTATTGCTTCAGTCCGCAGGCCGACGCTCTATCCACTGAGCCAAACCGGTTAGGGCAATTTTATTAAAGCTGAATTTGAGGAAAACCAAGGGAAAGAGATCTTTTATTTTCTAATAATAGGGCTCTGTGATTTAAAGATATTTGAAATCTCAGCCATAGATTGGGGTTTTTCAGTTGTCAGAATGCTTCTGGGGTTCTGACTGTCATAGCTGGGGTTTTGTCCATGGGAATGGATGCAGATAACAAAGGGTTACCCACATCATTCAGCTCCTGTGTTATTGTGGGCATGTCTGTGACTAGTTAGTGGGTGAAGTGTTCATTCAGCACAGATTTATGGAGCACCTAGTATATGAAGCCAAATGAGGGCATGTTGTAGGTTTTGGGGATACAAATATGAACTAAACAAAATACCTGTTCTTGGTGGAGCTTACAGAGCAATAAGCAATAGCAAATAAATTTATAAAATAATGTGAGGTAGTGATAAGTTCTATAAAAATTATAATACATAACAATATGTACTTTAGAGTGTCAGGGAAGACTTTATGAGGACCTAAATTTGAGTAGACATCAGAATGAAACCAGGAAGTGAGCCATTAGGAAAAGCACTCCTGGCAGAGGAATGTCAAGTGCAAAGGTCATGTGGCAGGAGCATAGGGGTTTTGGGGAAACTGCAAAGTCCTGGAGTAGAGTGAGTAGAGGGGAGAATAGTAGGATTTTACTAGTAAGAGACCAGAAATGTGCCCAGGGAACAAACCAAATGGGGTTTAAAGGCCATGGAAACAACTTTTGATTTATTTGATGTGATGGGAAATAGTTGGAGGGTTTTTGAGCAAGAGATGGCATCATCTGTCTCATATTTAAAAGAATTGACTGCTATATTGCTATTTATATGCTGTGGTTGGAAATCTTGGTATAGAAATCACCACATAGGGGTAAATCTAGACTTTGGAAATGTAGACAAATATCAGGTTCATGCTGGAATATTCTATATGAAACTAAGTTTCTTCAGGCCCAGGGTGTTTTTTCTCAACTATTAACGCTGGCCAAGGAGGAAGATTGAAAGCTATATAGGCAGGCTGGCAGAGCAGCAAACGTATATTTAAGAAAGCACACACACTCCTAACATGTGCAGGCCCCGAGCATAAAGTTTAAAAGAAGGATTGCACATAATATTTCTAAATATTATTAATCAAGCTAAAATGCATTCTGTGCTCATACTTTGATGGCTACCCCTTCAAAATTACCTGGGAGCTAAAGTTTAAATGTAATGTTCTTGGACTTTGTTGACTTCTGTGACTGAGCAAGGCACTATAGGATTGTCCTGTTCTTGGCCCAGGACCTGTCTTTTTTCATTTACTACTGTGACTGCATGCCTCACATGCATATATGTTTACACTGTAGCCCTATGTCCGAGCTCAATCCGCACCCTCTGTAGATAGCCATTCCTTGGCAATTATTAGGCCTAGGTTGTGCACATGGTGGCACAGTGCGATGTTCCTGGCAATGCACTACTCAGGGATCCCTTTAAGGAAAAACTGGTCCCAGCGCTGGGGGTATTGTTGGCAGATAGGCTTCAGGTGATGCCCTTTGAGGATATCTCAGTTTCAGAGAGTTGCCTTAGTTAACTCATACCTTTCCCAGATGGTGTTCATGCAATGACTAGTAGAGGCAGGTCTATGCAAGACTAGACATTTAGGCCCAGCATGAAACAGCCCTGATAGACCATGTAGCTCCATGCAAGACTTTCTAATTCTAGTTAAGGGAAGGGCAGAGAGATATGGGCCATTTCTAATTGAGGGAGATGATAAAGATGAATAGTTAAAGCAGTGGTTCTCAACCTTGGCTGCACATTAGAATCACCTGGGATTTCTGGGCCTCATCCCCGGAAATTCTGTTTCTTTGTTACTAATGTTGTGGCCCCACCCCATAACAAAGAAACAGAATTTCCGGAGGATGAGGCCCAGAAATCAGGATTTTAAAAAGATTCCCAGGTGATTCTAATGTGCAGCCAAGGTTGAGAACCACCGAGTTAAAGGCTCTTGATCAGATGTACCAGCCCCATCTCCAAAGGCCTCAAAACTTGACTGAGGGACCAGAGCGAACAGTTCATAAATGTGGTGTAATGAGTGCTATAGAAACTAGTTAAAGGATCCAGTGGCATTTCTCCATGAGTACTACAAGGCCCTTGTTCTAGAAAATATTGTATTGTGACTGGAACAGTGTTTTAGAACAGCTCTGGGGTACATTGTATTTTTTTCTGCCAAATGGCAGCATTTATTTTTGTATTAACTTAAATATGAAAAAATAATTTCAAAAGTTCTTTCACTGGGATAAAGACTGTATCTAGATACCATTGAATCCAAGTCTTTTTAATTTACACTGACTTCTTATCTTTATCACCTTACACAACATGCACAAGCTTATAAAAACTGACTCTACCTCGCATACCCAGGAGAGAGATTTTTCAGTGTTTGAGCTTCAAGTGAATTACCTTAACCTTTCCTATATTATATAATTAAAAATAATGTAACAAAACCACATGCAAGATTGGTTTGACATTAGATAATACATTAATATGTCAACATGTTAAAGGAGAAAATATTAAAGGAGAAAAACTGCATAATCATTTCAATAACAGAAAACAAATATAAATCTTTAGTAAAATTTAGCTTTTGGTTATGATTAAAAAAAGACCTCTTAACAACATGGAGCAGAAGGAAATTTCTTGACGTGATGGGAGTATATACAGAAAATTACAAATATTTAATGGTGAAATGTTGGAAGCATTCCCTTTAATACCACGCATGGATCAAGAAACCTCGCTATTATTTCTATTCAGTACAGTGCAAAGGCCCTATCAGGGCAATTAGACTAGGGACAGAAGGAGAATTTCTAATGATTGGGGAAAAATTAATTAAAACTACTATTTGTTATATGACATGATTGCCTATAAAATGTACACATCATTTATATAAAAGGCTGGTAGATATATTGACTGCATACAATAATAATTTATAAAATATAAAGGCAATTTACAATAGTAGAAATATAAAGTATCTAGAAAACTTTTACAAAATATGAACAGCTCTTGGAGGAGAAAATGATAAACTTTATTGACAGACATGATAAAATCTAAATACAGAGATATCTCATAATTATACAAAGAAAATGATTATGAAGATATAAGTTTTCCTCAAAATAATTTCTAGACTCAACAAGCTGCTATCAGATTCCCATTAAAAAATATATTTTTATTGATTTCAGAGAGGCAGGGAGAAGAAGAGAGAGAGAGAGAGAAACATCAACAATGAGAGAGAATCATTGATCAGCTGCCTCGTGCACACTCCACTCTGGGGATTGAGCCTGTCCTGACCAGGAATCCAACTGTGACCTCCTGGCCATAGGTCAATGCTCAACCAGTGAACCATGCAGGCTGGGCACATTTTTTTTAAAGTAATGTTTCAAAGCTAACAATGTTTTTATAAAAGAGTAAGAGTCTAAGAATAGCGAAAATACACCAGAAGAAGTGGGGTGGAGTGGGGGAATGGAGACTTGTTTTACCAAATTCTAAAAACTTACAATAAGTCTATAGAAAATGAAATGTAATGGCACAGTGGTAGACAATGGAGCAGCAGAACAGAATAGTGGGGACAGAAATACACATGCATAAGTGGAAATCTGATTAATAATGGAATAGGCATTGGCTATTAGTGGGAAAAGATAGGCTCTTTGATAAATGGCGCTCTGACAATTAGTTATCAATACTGAAAAAACTATTCCTTCGTCACTTCATAGACAAAAACCAGTTACTATATAGAAAGGAATAAAAACTAAAAATGTTAAAGTAAACAAAACATAGAAAATGTATTAATAAAAAGAAAATGTAATAACACAAGAACAACTTTAAGTAAATGATTACTATCTTCAACTATATTATTTCCTCATCAAAAGACATGCTGCAAATTGTGAGAAGGTATTTGAAACATATGTAATTGACAAAATTAGTTCTCAGAATATATGAAAGTAAAAAAATAGAAAAATAACCTAATAGAAAAATGGACAAAACACATGACTAGGTATAAGAGAAGTAAAACATGAAAATATGAAATATTTTACAATCTCATGAAAACCAAAGAAATGTAACACTAGAATGAGATACTATTTTGTAACCACTAGACAGGCAACAAATTTAAATGGGAGATTGCAAATTTTGAAGAGGATGCGGAGCACTAAGACTCATATATGCTGAAGTGTGTATAAGTTAGTAAAATCACTTTGAGAAAGAGCATTACCCTCTGACGCAGCAGGTCTACCTGTGGGTGTATACCAGAGAGGAGCTCTTACACATGAGCATCAGTACAAGAGTACTCAGAGCACTATCGTTTGTAATAGCAAAACAGTTGAAGGGGCAACGAAAACAATACCAATAATAATGACAATAACAGAAAACCTGGACACAACCCAAGTCTGTATCAACAGTAGAGTAGTAAAATTGAGCATATTTTTTCATATCCACATTTTTGCTTCAAATTTTCTAGAATTCTGTGGCCTACTGATCACTCCCATTCCCAATTTCAGTACTTTTCAATGTCTAGTCCAGCCGTGGGCAAACTACGGCCCTCGGGCCGGATCCGGCCCGTTTGAAATGAATAAAACTAAAAAAAAAAAAA
>NW_005363247.1:3791431-3807380 GCF_000412655.1 Myotis brandtii
CGGGCCGGATCCGGCCCGCGGGCCATAGTTTGCCCACGGCTGGTCTAGTCCCTTTTATTTCTATTTCTATTATTTTAATGTGATTTTAGAATGGAGGTGAAGTGAATGTGTATAATCTACCGTCTTGAACTACAAATATTTAAAAAGATGTGAAGAATCAATTATACCTTCCAAGAAATTAAGATTTTGTGTGTGCGTTTTGGATGTACCTTAAGTTCAAAGATATAAATGGTTTGATGAGTCTGCAGCTAGGTATTATGTTCAGGTTATGTTCTGATGTCATATAGATATTGTAGATGCATGCATCAATTATGCAAAAAAATAATCTTTAGTTTGAGATATCCCAATTGTGCTTTTTAAATTTAGAAAAATTTAGAGTTCCTAAGGAATAGATTATGTTTTAATTATCGCATTTCAGAGTCACAAAATATTCAGTCATTTTTACCGCTAGAATATGTTCCATAAGGAAATAAAATCGAAACTGAAGTACTGTTCCTTCTGTTGTTGAGAAAAAATTTTCTTAAAAGGCTTACCTGATAGAGCTGAATTTCCAGACTACTTTCTAAGCAGCTCACCTCACAGCCATCATTGACTTCCACAACTTAATATAAAGAAAAATCTGTTTCTTTATAGATTCTAGTTATAAGATTTATTAGTGACTAAAACATGTAATTACCATAAATAAGCCAGTTCTGGGTTAGAGTCTCCAAGGCCAAAGGGCTCAAGTGACATTTTTCATTTGGGTACACAATGGCCATTTGGGCTTATAGGATCATTGAGCCTACATTTCTAGTAGTTGACATGATCCATTCAAAGTCTATAAAATATAGGAGATGCCTCAGATGCCTTTAAAGTTTTAAAATAAATAATTCAGACATCTTATAATTTTTTGGCCACAGGGTCTCTGAAACTAAGTGAATGCAAACTTGGTCAGTACTTACATGGAAAATACTTGAATAAAGAATAAAGCAAGGACTGGCTAAAGTGCCAGTATTTTTCCCTCCTATATTTTTATAATTTTCATGGAACAATTTCTGGGATAGTATTAATATTGTTGAGTAGTAGATTTTCAGGTGAGGCTTTTTAGTTCTTACATTAAAGCAATAATACAAATAAAGCAACCTACAGGTTGTCCCAAAAATGTACATACACTTTAATAGCTGATAGCTCAATTGATGTTTCTTTTCAGATTTAACCCATTGGAATATATAATTATTCAAAATATGTAAAGATTTGTTTTGAACACCCTGCATTTATCCTTTTAAAAATATATTTTTATTGATTTCAGAGAGGAAGGAAGAGAGATAAAAACATCAATGATGAGAGAGAATCATTGATTGGCTGCCTCCTGCGCCTGCAACCCGGGCATGTGCGCTTGACCAGAATCAAACCAGGACCCTTCAGTCTGTAGACTGATGCTCTAACCACTGAGCAAAAACAGCTAGGGATATTTATCTTTTATAGTTTGACTAAAATAGCCTGTGTGGAATTAATGGAAATATTTCTAAATCTTAGTAAAATGGTGTGTGTGCTTTTTTTTCAGAAATTGCATTTCAATATTTCCCCACACTTTTCTCTTTTTATGCCCGTAAGTCTCAGATTAGTAAAGAAATGGATTAATCCATATACTAAACATTTTAAATGTGAAAGTTTATTCAGACATCTTGTAATTTTTTAAACATGAAGGTATCATTCAGACATCTTATAATTTACTATTTACATCTATATATTTTTATATAGGTGCAGATATAGTTCTTCAACAGTTGGGTAAATTTTCATATGTTGCAGAATACAGTACTTGGGATGCCTCAAATTCTTTTTGCGAAGTGGTGCAATATAAAGAAGTAAATATAACAGCATCTGAAATTTTTATTTAGTTGATACTCATAGTGGAGGACATCATCTTTACATATGTGCTATGCAATTGTAGGGTGGGATAAAGCAACATTAGCTATTTCCTGTCTTGCCCTTTACATTTCCTGCATCTGATCACCAATGACAAATGGTGTTAGATTTTCTTCCCTGTTGTTTTCCAATATCGTGTGTCTAGTTATATTTTCATTATTTCTTAATCTTATATACAGTGTTATGCAAATAATATAATCAAATAAATATCTGGTGCCTTGCAATGGATTAGGTCTGGTGTGGTGGTCCAAAGGGAGCTCTCCACTCATTCTCATGGCTGGAATCATATAGTGATGGTTCTCAGTTCTCTCTCCAAACATGACTTTCTCCTGACCTCCAAATTTCTAAGTCCATATTCAATTGCTTTTAATATATGAAAAGTACTTTAAAAAATATGCTTGTTTAGGATCCAGCTAACTTCAAAAGTTTGGGAACTATAGTCCATGGTATGCCCAGACAGAATAGGAGCATGGAATTTGTGGACAGTTACCAGTTTCAGACACAGTGCCCCACCTTTTATAATCTTAAGTTAGTTGTTGGTTTCAATTTTTTCTGTTTCTAAAATTAGAAGTTTTGGATATATTATCTATTTTTTCCACTTTTCCCACAATTATTCAAAATTGGTCACCAAATTCCACCTATCTATCTTTAAATCTAGTTTCTCTCAATTCACTGCTATCTCGTTATTTCTTGTGTGGCCAATTGCCTCTGATCTACCTCCCATTACTCCTGATCCTTCTTCCACACTGATGAAACAGTTATGTCTTTATGCTACTTCTTCTGTCAAAGTGGACAAATACCCTTGTCCAAGTAGACAAATGGTTACTTATTCCTATATCTAGTTAAACGTTGGCAAGGACTCTCTTATGCTCCCTTGTAGCTACCATCACATTTTACTTATTTGTGAATAACACTGATCATGTTATTTGGCAGTTTGTGTGTACGTGTATTGTTAACATTTAGCACAGTAACTGGAGCATTATTGATGCTCATTAAGTGTTTACAAAATTAATAAATCACCGTAAATTAGTACAATAAGTACTTACCTAACATCATCGATTGGTTCTTGGATATGCAGTGAAGCAATGCATAGCAAAACCAGTTTTGCCATAGGATAATTGATATAAACAGGAGTTAAGTTCCTAGAGTATCCCATCAACATTATAAGGAAATGACGTTGAACAAGAGGTGTTGTTCTAGGACATTCTGTATTGCCATGAACTCATCATTGGTAGTACAGCTAACCCAAGGCTTTAAGATAGCCAGAGGATTAAATAAAATTCTCAGTTTTCAATATTATTGTTTTACTCATTTCCCCCACTTAATTCCTGATATATGAATCAACAATATTTGGTGCTAAAGAATTGAACTCTGACTCACTCCCAAATCATATGATGTTCTAGTGAGGGTGAATATTGAGAAAACCCACAGTTGTACCAATTGAGGGTCTGCCAGTAACCCTGGCCATGCTACGTTTCCTATGATTTAGAGCAGTATCATTCAATGTCGCTTTTAGCCAAATCTTTCTATGTGCCAGAAATAGGAATATGTTAAAAGGAGAGTTTTTTAAAAAATTTGAGGCAATGATCTCATGATTGTTCATGATTAGGATTGACTTGTGTAGGCCACCTGATCTCATCTCATTAATGCTTGCAAAGCCCTGGCTCTCTTCCTTTTCTTCAAATGGGATCAAAAGGTACATGGGGGAACCCTATTGGTACCTTTAAATGGAAATGTACCTTCAGTTGGTAAGCCCTTGTTTTTTGATATTTAGTATTAAGCAACAATTTTAAATACTACAAAGAACATACCCTTTTTTAGAACCAGAATTTCCTGCTTCCTGTAGTAGTACTTATTAGACCTCTAAATTCTCAGGTACTGGTGTCTGTCTTTCTAATCCTACTTTCCTGATTTTTTTTACTTCCTGGGATTTTTATATTGATGTTATCTATCTAGTTTCTTGCTTATGGAGCTTTATCCCTGGCCTCTTATGACTGTCCCTGATATTATATAAAACTAGAGGCCTGTTGCACAAAATTTGTGCACTCGTGGGGGGTTCCCTAAGCCCGGCCTGTGCCCTCTCCCAGTTCGGGAGCCCTCAGGGGATGTCCGACTGCCATCAGTTGGACATCCTTAGTGCTGCTGCAGAGGCAGGAGAGGTTCCCACCACCACTGCTACGCTCACCAGCCGTGAGCCCGGCTCAGGGTTTCTGGATGAGCAGCACTCCCCCTGTGGGAGCACACTGACCACCAGGGGGCAGCTTCTGCATTGAGCATCTGCTCCCTGGTGGTCAGTGCACATCATAGCGACTGGTCATTCCACCATTTGGTCGATTTGCATATTAGCCTTTTATTATATGGGATTTCAGGATACTTGTTAAAATCTATATATAGTTACCTATATGTAATGTTTCTCTCTACCCCTCTGCAATAGAGTGACTTGAAAATAATTTTTAATTTTATTGGATCTTAAAAAAAAAGGAAGAAAGTATATGAAATGAGTCAGAAGCCAAGAAATACTCTCGATGATTTTGACAGAATAGGAGTTGCCATAATTCCATTTGGCTTTAGAGGATTGGCCAGAACATAAACACAATATAATGCCTGTACTTTCAGACAGTGCAATTTACTTAAAGCATGAAATGTCATTTTATTAAATGTGACTATGTAAAATAACTCAGAAATCAATGATATTGTAACTGTGGAGTGAAAAATACGTATTTTTCTGTTCATTGTGTCTTTGAGGAAACTACTCATTTTTCATTCTTGCTCAGTGTAACCCAGACGGGCTGAACTCAGCATGGCTCCAGGGTGGGCATGTGAACCAAGTCTTGCCAATCACTTATCACACATCCTAGATAGAACAAATGATTCTAAGGTGGCTATGTGACTCAAGCTGAATCCACATCAGTTTTGACACTTTAGCAGAAACTACTGAAAAAGAGAGACTCCCTTTTCATTTGCTTTACTAAACTGATAGAAAGTCTTGGAGCTACTAGTGGCTTTCCTTACCCACTGCATGAGGAAGGCATAGTTCACAATAAAGCCGATACAGAGTAAATAAAGATGTAAAGTCAGAATTCCAATTAATTTATTGGAGTTACTAGATTTAGCACGTGACTAAGCCAGGTGAGGTTATTGATCCCTTTTGTATTTTAAGCTGGTTTGAGTTAAGTTTTTGTCCTTTGTAACTAAAAGAAGGTTGGCTAATTAAGTCTGTAATTTGAATATAGTTTTTTGATGAGATGTTTTAACAGTTTTGCAATTAATATGCTTGCTTTTCTTGTTGGAAATAATGTAAAGGTTTAAAGCCATTTTTTTGCTTACATAATATGAAGTCCTTCTTAGAAGATCCTACCTTGCTAACAAAACAGTTGATTACATCTTGTTGAAATTTTTTTCACATTTTATTTATTTATTTTTTCTTTAATGATTAAGGTATTACATATGTGTCCTTATCCCCCCCATTTCCCCCCCCCCCCCCCCCCCCCCCCGCGCCCCCTGTTCATCATTTTATGTTGTTCATTATATTCCACAAATGAGTGAGATCATGTGATATTTACCTTTCTCCAACTGACTTATTTCGCTTAGCATAAACATGGTAGTTTTCAGACAAATTTGAAGACCAATTAATTACATTGTTTTCTACAGGGGCTCTGTGGATCATAAGCACCTACTTTTTTCCTTTTTAAAAAAATTTAAATGTATTTGGGTAATATTGTTTAATAAGATCATCTAGATTTCAAGTGTACATTTCTAGGATACATGATTTGCATTGTGTGCCCACCACCTAAAGTAAAATCATCTTCTGTCACCATATATTTGGCCTCTTTTACACTTTACTTCTCCCTATCCTTTTTCCCTCTGGTAACCTCCATACTGTTGTCTGTGTCTATGAGTTTCAGTTTTATATCCCACATGAGTGAAATCATATGGTTCTTAGCCTTTTCTGACTTATTTTGCTTAGCATAATATTCTCAAGGTCCACCATGTTGTAGCAAGTGACAGTACTTCATTTTTTCTTATGGCTGAGTAGTATACCGTAGAAGATATGTACCACATTTTCTTTATCCAATCATCTATTGAAGGACACTTTGGTTGTTTCCATGTCTTGGCCACCATGAATAATGCTGCAATGAACATAGGGTGAATATATATCTGTGAATAAATGTTTTCAAATTTTTCCAATGGATACTCAGAAGAGAGATTTCTGGGTCATATTCTTTAGAGGAACTGTTATACTGTTTTCCAGAGTAGCCGTACTAGTTTACATTCCCAGCAGCAGTGAATGAGGGTTCCTTTTTCTCCACAACCTCTCTAATTCTTGTTATTACTTGTCTTGTTGATAATAGTCATTTTAATAGGCATGAGGTAGTATCTCGTAGTTTTGATTTGCATTTCCCTAGTAGCTAGAGAAGTTGAGCATCTTTTCATGTATTTGCTGTCCATTTGTATGTTTTCTTGGGAGAAGTATCTGTCCAGATCCTCTGTCTATCTTTTAATTGGATTGTTTGGTGTTGAGTTATATGTGTTCTAGTATATTTTTATTGATTTTAGAGAGGAAAGGAGAGGGAGAGAGAGAGAGAAACATCAATGATAAGAGAGAATCATCCTGCCTGCCTCACACTGGGGATCAAGCCCACAACCCGGCATGTGCCCTGACCGAGAATTGAACTGTGACCTCCTGGTTCATAGGTCAACGCTCAACCACTGAGCCATGCGGGTCGGGCTATATGTGTTCTTTATATATTTTGGAGATTAACCCTGTCAGAGCTGTTGTTTGCAAATATTATTTCCCATTCATTTGGTTGCCTTTCTGTTTAGTTGGTGGTTTCTTTTGCTGTGCAGAAGCTTTTTGGTTTGATATAGTTCCATTCAATTATTTTTTCCTTTATTTCCCTTGATTTTGAGGTCAAATTCATCGACTCTTCTCCAAGATCAAGGTCCATAAGTTTAGTGCTTATGTTTTCTTCTATGTAATGTATTGTTTCAGATCTTATATTTAGGCCTTTGATCCATTTTGAATTACTTTTGTACATGGGGACAAATTATAGTTTAGCTTTATTCTTTTGCATGTGGCTTTCTGATTTTCCAAGCACTATGTATTGAAGAGGCTTTCTTTTTTTCAATTGTGTGTTTTTAGCTCTTTTGCCAAAAATTATTTGCCCATATACATGTGGTTTTACTTCTGAGCTGCCAATTTTGTTCCATTGTTTTGTGTATCTGTTTTTCTGCCAATACCATGCTGTTTTGATATCCTTGCTCTTTAGTATAATTTGAAGTCAGGTAGTGTGATACTGCTGACTCTGTTTTTCCCCCCCCCTGAAGATTGCTTTGGCTATTCATGATTTCTTTTGTGGTTCCATACAAATCTGATGTATTTTTGTTGTTGTTCTATTTCTTTAAAAAATGCCATTGGGAATTTGATGGGATTGCATTAAATTTGCATTTGCTTTGGATAATATGGTTATTTTAACTATGTTGTTTCTTTCAATCCATTCAATTATTTTTTCCTTTATTTCCCGTGGAGAATATCTCTCCATTTCATTGTGTTTTCAATCTTTTTAATAATGCTTTGTAGTTTTCTGTGTAATTTCAGGTTTTTCACATCCTTTGTTAAGTTTATTCCTAGGTATTTTATTCTTTTTGTTGCAATTGCAAAAGGAATTATTTCTTTTTTTCCCCCCTGACATTTCATTGTTAGTTTATAGGAATACGGTTGATTTCTGTATATTTATTTTGTATCTTGCAACTTTACTGTATCTGTTTATTGTTTCTAATAGTTTTTAGGAAGCGTCTTTAGGACTCCAGCCATCTGGTCCTGGACTTTTATTTTTTGGGGAGGTTTTTGATTGTTCTTTCAATTTTCTCACTGTTAGTCAGTCTTTTTAGATTTTCCAACTCCTCATGCATGATTCATAAGCACCTATTTTTTAAACATCATGAAGAAAAACTTTTTTCTCTTTTTATTTTCCATGATTATGCATAAATAGTAATGATCTCTTCAGAATGTACCTAAACTGTGGACATTTGCTTAAATTCACTTAAAGTTTCACTGGGATTGTGACAGTTGGGTACCCTATAGCAATTAAAGAAATAGTTAGCTCAAGGATTTTCTACCTTCTGGGTCCTGGGAATTTTTTCATTCCACTCTTTTTTCTTTTGTTTTGTTGTTGTTTTGATTTTATTTTTTTCTTTATTTCTGTGTCCATTGGTTAGGCTTATATGCATGCACACAAGTCCTTTGGTTGATCTCTCCCCCTACTCCCACCCTCCCCTGCCTTCCCTCTGAGGTTTGAAGGTCTGATCAATGATACTCTTTGACCCATCATTGAACTTGAGATGGCACAGTCGCCATTTCTTAAGTCAGATCTTATTTTCTTCAATTTCTAAGGCTACCTTTTGAATGTCTTTGTTGTCTAATGAATAGATGGGCTTGTTTCTGAGTAAATTTCCAGAATGAAGGAGAGTTTGGAAAACATCTCATTATCACAAAAACATGTTTTTTTATGAGCTGTATTCCATATGCAAATACCCACTCATTTGAGTTTCTTTTCAATGTTTGGCATTTCAGTTTGTATACATCTACATATTTATATATAAATTATTCCACACACTTTAGGAGAAACTATTATGGGGGTGGGAAACATTATGTTAAATAATTATCACTTTTACAATTTGAAATATTTCTTTCCTATTCTGTTTTAAAAACACTAGCCTTTAAAGCTTATGTTGTAGTGACATTGAAGGTTCTACAATTCAGATCACTGCAATTCAAATAACATATCTTATTCTTGATTAATTAAAGTTTGATGTAATTGGAGATTTCTATAGAAACTAGTCAGCATATTTCCACGGTCTCTCTACCTTGTCTGTCCAATTGATGAGTTACTGTTTCCAAACTTCTCTGAGAGAAATGCACCTAACAGCTTGTGATGCAAATTATGCACACACAGGATTATGTATTTATACACATAGAGCAGTATTTGTGGTGGCGCTTGTGTATGAAAGTGATGCTTATGACCTCTGCTTCCTATCTGATCACATTACTCCACTCCTTAAAAGTATAAAATGAGGCTCCATGGTGTGAAAAATAAGTTCTGCACCCACACATGCTGTCATGCCTTACCTCTTGCATTCCCTTATTTCAAGTCTAGTAACATGTCCCAGGTCTCATGTGGTTTCAGAGTGCTGGGCTTTGGCACAGGCAGTTGTCTCAATCTGCAGGGCTCTCTCTGCCTGTTTTGTCCCTGGCAGACTCCAGTCCCAGATTAAGTGTAGCATCTTTGATAAGGCCTTTCTTTATTGACTGCTCTAACTAATCTTTCCTTTTTGATCTTAATGTGCTTTTTACACACTGTATAACCACAGCGATTAGAGTATTTGTATTTGTTGTGATATACTATTATTGTGGTACACTAAAAACTGAGGCAAGGGAAGGGATTTGACACTTTACTGTACATACATACTGTATGTCCTCCACTGTATATCCTTGGCCTGTGGGGATCGGGCCGAAACCAAATCTCTGACATCCCCCGAGGGGTCAGATTGTGAGAGGGTGCAGGCCAGGCCGAGGGCCTCTAGTTATAATATATCAATAAAACTGAAAACGACCAGAGAGCATCAGACACCTCTCAAGATAAAGAGCAAAGCTTGTAAGCCTTCCTGATTGTGTTCTCTTTCATGAGTCACCAGTATTGAGAAAATGGTGAAACTGGTAAGAGGAGACTAGAGAAGTCACTGCAGTTTGAGAATTCCTCTGAAATGTGGCCTGACTCCTAGACATAGGTGATGATAAAATCTGCTAAGTTTGTGCAGACCAAATGAGTCTGCCTTCCATATCTTTTTTTCAATTATCCTGAGACCCAGAGACCTGACTACAGGGGAAATGAGTCCTCATTAGCAGTAAGAATATTATATTTGTCTGTTACATGCCTTTTAAATATTTTTTCCACTTTCCATACAAACATCTTGCAGGACATGCTTAGTCTTTTCATTTCAATATCTCAGCATCGAGCATAATGCTCAGGTATCCATGACACAATGGATGCTGAGTGAATGAATGGCGATGCATGATTCCCTATGATGAAAAGGGAACCCATTTATGCGACTCTGGTCTGCTTATTTGTATAAAACGTATGACCCACATGAGCATGGCACTCTGTAAATGTTCCTAATGTTTCTATATGAATATGTCCCTTGCTAACTTTTGTTTTAAAATTCCTTTGAAGTTGTAAACTGACAAGATCAATGAAGAATTCTATGAATGCTATTATTTTTAGCATTCTCTCATTTTAGAAGAGAAACTTCCTTTCCTCACCTCCCACAGCCTGAAGAAAGTTTCCTTTTTGAGAACAAAATTACCATTTGTTTCAAGCTTTCCTTTCAATTATAGCAATTTTCAAATGTTTTTAAACTATTCTCAGCAAAAGAAAAATCAACATTTGCATTTCTGATACATAAGCTAATCTGGTAGCCATAGGATTAAGGCATCATGGCTTTGATAAGTAATTCGGAAGATTTTTCTTGATTTGCTCTTGGCTATTGCCCATACTGTCTATGAACTTAGAAGCAGGACAAATCGAACTGTTCTTTGAGTGCTGTTAAAAGAACTGTTGATCTCAGAGGGAAGGAGGGGGTGAGTGCATGAACTTGTATGCATGTATGCATAACCTATAGACCTTGACAATAGGGTATTGAAGGCCTGGGGCAGGGAGTGGGGGTGGGCTAGAAGGGGTCAATGGGGGAAAAAAGGAGACATGTAACACTTTCAACAATAAAGATTTTTAAAAAAAGGTCCACGTAAATTGGACCTTGAAATGCACTGTCAGATAGCATGATATCTTCTCAGGGGTAAGACAGCATATCTATTTAGCTGCAGTTTTCCCTGTATACTTTTTATGTTTCATGGACTTGGGTTGGGAGAACAGTAAGGGAACATCCACTGCAACTGACCAGCTGTGGCCTGCCAGTTCTAGTTCCTGGCAGGTAGCAAGCTGGATTCTTGGCTATAAAGAACTCAGTTTCGATATACTCTAGGGAGGGCAACTGTTTAGCCTAAGCAATTCAAAGGAGCCTAATTGTGCTTCACACTACACAGAAAGTCACCACATCTGTTTCATATTTTTGGCTTTTTGAACTGAACTAGAACAGAGAAATAAACATACAGCTTTGAATATAGAGTAAAAACAAGTTCATGGTGCACAGATGAGCATATTGTACAGAACTCAGTGAAAATTTCCTTAATGAGGGTTTCTTTGGTAAAGTGAGAAATATTTCTGGTGTTAATCAAGGTTTTTTAAAAAAGATTTAATAGAAAATATTATCTATTTAAATGTCAAGACAGCCTATCATTCCCTCTTAAATCTATTACAGTCAATTGTTGAGATGTGGCAGCAGTGTGCACGTGACCTATTGCAAATATTTGGGGAGTCATCTGCACTGCATTAGCCTTTCTAGTGGTGGTTATTTAAAAAAAATAATTTGGATGCAGTAGGCTAAAAACATTCAAGGCAATGAATTAGAACTTCATTAACCACTTTCATCTTTTATTTTGGTTCAAATGTAAATGCAGTCATTTGATATCCAAGTGTATATAATATGTGATGACTGTCTTTTAAAAATGTAATCTAGCAGAAAATACATCTTAATTTGAATGTAACACTGTCTTAAACATAATTTCAATATTCTTCAGCATCTGGCGTCTCAAAGAATGAGGTCATTTGAGGTTAAGAAACTTTTCCCTGCAAAACTAATATTAGTAATAATCTTCAGACAAACAATTAAAAAGACAAGTACTTACCAATCAGATACCATGGCACAAAGGATAGAAAGAAACAACATGCACTGAGGTTTTTCTTTTACGAGAGGCTTTACATTATGACACTTGTGTATTTCCTACAATCACCATCAGACAGATAACATTTCTGAGATTTTTCAGGTGAAGAACCTAACATAAAATAATGAGCTCAAATATCAAGAGATCTGCCTTAACCATACTCGATCCTCTCTTATTTCCTTCTTTCTAATGTGCAATTACATATTTTAGTGTTTGTTATTATTATCTGTCTTCCCAGCAATCTGTAGCTCAATGAGATCAAGAACTATGTCTGTCCTCCACTGTATATCCAGGGATCAGTTCATATATGTATAGCAACTAGTCTATATGTATAAGAGGCTAAGTGACCAACCGTACGTGGGCCCGACTGTCTGGCTGACTGACCGGCGTAAAGGACCAACCTGTGTAAAGAATGGCACGCTTTATGCTATAGATGTGAGAGAGATGAGAATATAAGTGTGAAGTCACACTGATATTTGTTAGGTTACTATAGAAACGTCACCTGTCTGTCAATGCATCGGATGTTTTTGCTTACAGTTTTCGGCAATCTGATTGAAAAGATCAATACTATTCGATACTAATACGCTCATTAATGGTGCAGGGTAACATTGTCAGATTATTAAATGAACATCAAATTGTGATGCTTCAAATAAAACATGAAAAGTGTATAGAATTAATGAATGATAAGCATCTTAACAGCACAAAATGTGGCCAAAAACATTTACAATTCAATCGAAATAGTCAACGTTAATATTTGATAATATTTCTAAATAAATTATATAACATTTTATTTTAATTTTAAATTTTAAATATTTATAAAAGTCATTAAATAAAAAAAAATAATTTATTTATGTATGCGTGGTACATATGGCATGCACTGGCAATCCTATATTATAAAAGGCTAATATGCAAATTGTCCCCTCGGGAGTTCAACCGGGAGACCAGGAGTTCAATCACTTGCTATGACGTGTGCTGACCACCAAGGGGTGGCACGGAACATGGTGGGCACCAGCAGCGGCGGCAGGCGCTGAGGGAGTGAGGGAAGGAGGAGGCGGGGAGGTGGGGAGGCAGGGAACCTGATCAGCCCTGATTGCTGGCCAGGCTTAGGGACCCTACCCATACATGAAATTCACGCACCAGGCCTCTAGTTTAAAAATAAATGTTTACTTGTGCATATGTGGTACATATAAAGCTCTCACTGGCGCCAATCACACACATGTGTTTCGACCTGTCATTGTCAATCTTTAATTTGGTTGTTTTTGTTGACATTCAATGTGAACCACATCATGATTTATTCATCATTCTTCAATAGTGGACACATTTCTTCATTTTATCTTTTATTGTTCTTTTATTATTTTTTACTATTAATAGTAGTAGTAGTATTTTTAAAAATTTTTAATTTGATTTGTTTTAAATATATGTATCATAGCAAATAATTTTATACTATATTATATATACTATTTTGACATGTAATTTTTTGTAGTAACATAATTACCACACGAATCTTTCTTCTAATTAATTTCCTTTCAATGCGCACGAATCCGTGCACCAGGCCACTAGTTGATATATATTAACACTGATAGATGCCTAGCTCTGTTCTAAACTACTTAAATATATTGGCCCATTTATTTTTCTCAACAAAACTTTGAAAGGATTGCTACTATTCCTGTTTTATAGGTGAATAAGGAGCAGCACAGAGAAGTTAAGTAACTTGTCAAAGTCACATAGCTAGTAGGTGGAGGAAACTTGATTTAAGCCTCTACACCAGGGGTCCTCAAACTACGGCCCATGGGCCACATACAAATACAAATATTGTATTTGTTCCCATTTTGTTTTTTTACTTCAAAATAAGATATGTGCAGTGTGCATAAGAATTTGTTCATAGTTTTTTTTAAAACTATAGTCCGGCCCTCCAACGGTCTGAGGGACAGTGAACTGGCCCCCTGTTTAAAAAGTTTGAGGACCCCTGCTCTACACTATGACTCCATCTGGGTCATACATTTAACTACTTAATGGGTTCTTGGCAAAGTAAAAGATACTATGAAGTTAATCAAGATAGAAAAAAAGACCTCATAGACAAAATTACTTAGATGTTAGGGTAGCCTATCATTACCCCCTGTCATAGTATTTATTCATTTAACAAAAAATGAATATGTGACACTGTGCTGAGCTCCTTCTTAGATGATCTCACTTAGGCCTTCCAGGAACTCAGTGTGTGTTTGTGTGTGTGTGTGAGTGACTGTGTGTGTGTGTATGACAGGGGTGGGGAAGGGGGAAGAGAAAGAGAGAGAGGCAGGAGAGAGACAGACAGAGAGAGAGAGAGAGAGAGAGAGAGAGAGAGAGAGAGAGAGAGAAAATCTTATTCTCTCTAATTTATAGACGAGAGAACTGAGGCTCCAAAAGGTTAAGTAATTTTGCCTGGAAAACATGTTCTGTAAATAGCACATGTTTAAAAGCAGGGCTTGTCCAACTCAAGATTCAGTGCTGAGTCATTATGCTCAAACCTCTCTCTTCTCTGATTATTAATATAACAGAGGTAGGTCTTATTGGCCAAATATGGTGACATCTAGACAGATTTTAATTTCATTGATTTTTGGCTTCCTTTTTGCTTAGTTAATGATTTGGGCTTTGTGAGTAACATGGGCCCTTTTTTCCTGCCTTAAGGAAAGCAGGTGGGGCAGATGCTCACCTTTGTAACTGAGCTGGGCTGACAGGAATTTAGTGTAGCCCTGAAGTTATGGACCGAGAGCCTTCATGACTCTGTGCCGTGAGCCAGAAAGAATAAATTATTTTGTTCCCCTTCTCCTGTCATTTTAAATCTGTAAAGGCATTGAGTGCTATAAAAACTTGAAACCTGCTCCTCTATTGTTAACATCTCATTTTTTTATAGGCTGTCAGAGATTAGAAAGAGACGCTGCACAGTTTAAGTGTTATTTTCAATCAGGTAGCCTCACATGTTTTATATCAGAAAGCCAATGAGTATTTGTTAATTACAGCGATCATATAATCTTTCAAATGCAAATAGTCTGACTCAGATTTCAGTTTGTTTGGTACCAAGTGATGATGAAAGAATGGTATAGCCTGATCGTTGTTTTACTCCCATCTGTGTGCACCAGGCAATCACCACTTACAGATGGTTGTGATTCAGAGACAGGTTGCCACATGCGAGCAAAGTATGTTTCAGTTATTTTAATAAGATTTATTGCAGTAGTCACAGTTAAATGCTTAAACCTTAATGATAATTGCTGCTAATCTTTCAAGAAAATGATTAGAGTTTAATAAACCTGAAGAAGGATATTTTGCTGTAAACTTCAGTGAAATTACAAAGGTAAATTTTATGTTTACTCCCTCATCTAATAAATTAGAATTCTGGGTATGCTTTTTCCAGTTTTCTGAAATTGGATTTTATATATACACACACATATCATATGATGTGTTGGGGACAAATTAAGATCTCTAGTTGCTATGAAAAACGTAATGGGTCAAGTGGCAACAAATAATTCTGAACAAATATAAAATATTTCCTACTAGCCTTGAGCTTTTTTGTACAGTAAAATATACATGACATAAAATTTATCATTTTAACTGTTTTTAGTGTACAGCTCAATGACATTTAAGTATACTCACAATGTTGTACACCATCATCACTATCCATTTCAAGAACCCTTTCATCTCTCTGAACAGAAACCTTATACCCAGTAAATGATAACTCTCATTTGCCCTTAGCCCAGCCCCTGGAAACCTCTATTCTGCTTTTGGTCTCTATGAATGTGCCTATTCACAGACCTCTATGACCTCATGTAAGTGGAACCATATAATTTTTGTCCTTTTGTGTCTGAGTTATTTCATTTAGAATAATTATTTTAGCACAATGTTTTCAGAGTTTATCCACATATCAGAATTCCATTGCCTTTTATGGCTGAATAATATTTCATTGTATGTATATACCACATTTTGTCTATTCATCTGTTGATGGATATTGGCGTGGACACTGGGGACCTTTTGGCTATTGGGAATAATGCTGCTATGAACATTGGTATACATATCTGTTTGATTCCCTGCTTTCTCTGTGTTTCATAGTGGCTGCACCATTTTATATTTCCATCAGCATACACAGTGAGGTCTCCATTTTCTTTTCTTTTTTTTTTTAAATTTTGTTTTATTGCTTAAAGTATTACAAAGAGTATTGCATATGTCTCCTTCTCC
>NW_005363247.1:3807439-3839125 GCF_000412655.1 Myotis brandtii
TCCCCCCCCCCCCCCCCCGGCTTCCCGCTGTAGTTTGAGAGGTCTCTGTTTTCTACACATCCTTGCCAACTTACGGTATTTCCCATTTTAAAATAATAATCATCCTAGTGGGTGCTAACCATGAGATTTTAAGTTACAGTAGATACTTTGAGTAATTATGAAAAATTTTAATTTACTAATTTGATGCAAATAGTCACAAAGTTGGTAACTTAGAATGATCTTAATTTGAGTCATTCCATTATTTTTCTTTGTTGGTTAATTTCCTTGACTCTGAATAGGGAAGTTCCTTTACTTAAAGGTGATGTCAAAAAGCACATAAAAATGATATTTAACCCTTTGTGAAAGCCAACATAGAAAAGTAGTTTTAGCTTAGTGTATAAAATACAGGCAGTGATAAAATTCATAATTGCATGAAAGAGATAAAACAATATATCTTATAATGCAGTGCATTTCTGTTGTTCAGGTAGGAAGTTGTGTGTTTGCCAAGTTGGTTGAAGTAGGATACATACACACACACACACACACACACACACACCATACACACAAATATGTAATCAGGAGGCTATTACAGAGGAGATATGGCTAGATTAAATGGGATCCTATCAAAACCTGAGATACCCTAGTTGATCTGAATTTCAGGATTTGTCCTTACTGAGGATTCTGGGTTGGGCTAGCAGAGAAGCATACTCTATTTGGCACATTTTAATTATCGCTATTTCCTGTTCAATACAGGAACTAAATTTGTCTCTTGATTTCTATGGAATTCATGCCTTTTTAGATATTGTGCTGTGTTAAGTCTATACTTCTGGCTGGGGAAAATGTGGAGACTGGCTGTTGAGGGAAGAGTTCTGCATTAGAGAGGCTACTCAGAGGGGAACTGGGGCTCCTGTTTTAGGAAAAAAAAATCAATGAGTATTGAGTTTTGATTGAAGATGGCTACAAACCATCTGTCAGACACATTTTAAGGTTTAGTATTTCATTTCTTGTACTAAGCACCAACATTTTATCACCATATAATTCCAGGTTTATATGGCTTTGGAGCTTCAACTTTGGGTTCATGTGTGAAATAGCAGTACTTAAATTATTTATTTGTAGTTTTAAGATGAAATAACATATTTTTTTCAGAATCAAGTCAACATGTTTTATAGAACTATTATGTAGAAAAACTCATTTAAGAAGGTAGGAACAAATGAAATAATTCTTTGAGATCTACAATGTTGATAGCATTTTCATTGAAAATGAAATGTTTTCATACAATGTTTATTTATAAGTAAACTATAATAACACTTAATAAGATAATAGTGCTTAAGCAAATGTTTTGCAGTTCTGGTCAGGGCACTATAAAATATAAATCAAATAAATTGTGTCCTTTTCTCAGACAACTTATACTCCAAATTGCACAGGAGTGCGCTGTTAGTTGGGATATTGCACACATATTTAAATACAACCATAAATGAGAAACCACATTGTCAGGAATAGTCAGTATTCTCATTGTCCTGGGAAATGCATGTTAGCTTGGGTAGTTGTGGAAAGGAATGAATCATAGCTTCTTTTCCAATGAATGAGTCATGGCTGGCTGAATGGAGGTAGGCTTTTCAAGAGTTCTTTCTTTGAGTGATGGGAAAAATTTTTCATCATTTTATGTATTGTTCAATATCTCTGTCATTATTGCTATTGATAAATGATATGAAAAATGATAATTTATCATTTAAAATCAATTAAGATATTTACAATTAATACTTTCCTTTCATAGATCTGAAAGTGCTTTCCAAAAAATCAATTAATTTGCACAATATACTACTATAAGGTTAGTCTTATTATCATCATAGCAGAGACAAATTCAAAGCCAGAGAGGTTAATTAACCCATCATAGAGTCCAAGGGCCAGAGTGGCAAGGCAAAATGGACTGATCACCAACTTGAAGGCCAGGAACTCTGCTTTTAGCATGGACTTTAATTGATTTAGATCAGTTTCTCTACCTAAAAAGCACGTGCAATAATTCTGAATTATCATGCAGTAATATAGTGTGGATTAAATAATTAATATTCTGAAGTCCTTTATAAATGTGAATTATTATTACTCATTCTAGTCTTAGACCACTAAGTCAGCCAAGCTACCTTCCAGCACTGGTGACTAAAGTGTAAATTAATTGGCTAAGTGAGAAATTCATCTCACACATTTCCTGCTGAGAGATAAGAGACTCTGTTCTGATTGGAAATCTATATATACAGTGCTGCATTTTATTCTGCTTCCCTTAATGTATGTGTTTGCATCCAATTCCTTAATAAACTTGGAATTCATCTTATACACAGAGATCCATGTTCAAAACGTCAGTATAAAATGCTTATGCTTCTATTAGAAAGGCATATTTTTTCTTGCACTTTTAGGAATATTGTCATGTGGCTACCCAGACAGTAGTTTGTTTTACTACTCTTTCACACAAATTTGAAAAAGACCACTGAAAAAATGTTATTTTATGCAAGGATATGCTGTCTTGGGTTATAAGTTTTGTGCTTATGTTTGGTGCTTTTGCAAGAAATATAGTTAGAATGATTCCAATATTAGAATCCAGGATTTGCTTTATTGATACTTTTGTCCCTCTAACCATTTGATCAATTTTTGTTAGAGAGGCAAAACCCCAAACACTTCATTTAAAGGAAGGGAGCGCTGGGTATTGAAAGATCTGAATACTAAAATTAAATACTAGTTTTATGCCTTTTCAGAGGAAGAATATTAAGAATTCATAGATATCTTAATATATGAATTCTTAATATGTGAATGGATGAGTGATAATAGAATTCTTAATATAGAATCCTATAGAATTCTTAATATGTGAATGGATGAGTGATAATAATTTTCAAGATTGTGTTAAGACAGCTTTTCAGTCATTCATTCAACAAATACTTTTGATCACTTTTTATATGCCAAGCACAGTTCTAGATGCTGAGAATAAGGATGAAGACTTTGCCCTCTATCATTTACAGTAAACAACAGAATAAAAACATGTATGTATGTATGTCTGAAATAGTGTTCCTCCAAAATTTATGTTCACCCAGAAATCAGCATGTGATCTTTCTTGGAAACAGGGTCATTGAAAATATAATTAAAGATGAGGTCATACTGAATTAGGATAGACCTCAAATGAAATAATTGGTGTCCTTATAAGAAGGCCATGTGAGCACACAGAGACAGATCTACACACAGAGGAGAAGGTTATGTTTCAAGTTGACTCAGTTGTCATACTCATATCTTAACTGGTGGATGTACCAAGTTCTACAGGTTTTTTTTTTACCACAGACAATATTTTTTCTGAGTGAATATTTTGATTCACTCTTGCATTTGAATAATGACTGTATTCTGTGTATTTGTGATTGTGTAGAATTACAGGTTTGTGTGTATTTAAATATTTAATAGTTAATCTTCAGATCATGATCTACTTCTTGGACAGGGAGACACTTTTTAATTGCTCTAATGTACTATCATAAGACATCATATTTTATAGTGCCTCCATGTGTTTCAGGTTCTTGGAAATGTTGCTAGAATTTGGGTAGGCTATATTAAAAAAAAGGAGATTGAAGAGGGTAAAAAACATTGGTTTGGCAGTTTATTAAAGCATGTTTTAATGTTCTGGTACAAAGAGTTGGCTTAAAAGTGAGATTTACAGTATGGATGGAACTGGAGAGCATTATGCTAAGTGAAATAAGCCAGTCAATGAAAGAAAAATACCACATGATCTCAGTCATTTATGGATAATTAAGACCATTATAAACTGATGAACAAAAATAGATACAGAGGCAGAGCAACATCGAACAGACTGTCAAACTACAGCGGGAAGGCCGGGGAGGGTTGCGGGGGGGCGGGTAAGAGATCAACCAAAGGACTTGTATGCATGCATATAAGCATAACCAATGGACACAAGGCACTGGGGGCTAGGGGAGGGCAGGGGACGGTCAAGGGGAGAAAAAAAAGGAGACATATGTAATACTCTTTGTAATACTTTAAACAATAAAACAAAATTAAAAAAATAAAAAATAAAATAAAATCAATGGAAACATATCCTCAGGCGAGGGTTCAAAAAATAAAATAATAATAATAAAAAAGTGAGATTTACTAGTATACAACAAGCCTTCCTTGAATATCCACATTTCTACCATTTTTGTCACTCTGACAGACTTATTAATCTCTTTATCTTCTTTTAAAGAAATCCTCACCTGATGATATATTTTTTATTGATTCTAGAGAGAGAGGAAGAGAGAAACATTGATGTGAGAAAGAAACTTTGATCGGTTGCCTCCTGTATGTGGCCCAACGGGGACTGGAACCCACATCCTTTTGGTGTACGGGCTGATGCTCCAATCAACTAAGCCACCAGTCAAGGCTATCTTCCTTTTATTTTTTTGTTTCATTTTTTTTCTCCCATTAGTAATGGGGAATGATCATCAATTCATACAAATGAATATTACTATACAGATAAGTACAGCTGACATTCACTGAGTGCTAATTTTATTATTCAGGTTTAGCACGTGCATAAATTAAGTCGTGTTGTTCAAATTTCTTTATATAGTTGTTATGAAATGAAGAGTTCCTACGCTAAAGTCATTTTATTAACTAACTTTGTTTTTATACTTCTTTATAAATACACCTATGAAGATTACTTCCCTTTCCTATATTTTAGAAAGGAAGAATTATAAATAGAAAATTAATAATTGGAAGGATGTGCATGCATTTGCATGAAGGTATAGTTAAGGAGAATATTATTGTACAAGTATGCTAATGTTGAGATTGCATGCAGAACATAATAATTATGTTTTTATACTTTAAATACTCTGGGATTGGTCAGAATTGTCAACTTTTAAGAAAGGAATAATAAGTTAAGGGAAATGGGTACAGGGTAGACCAATGAGAAATCTTACTGGAGAGGTAGTAGTGTAGTAGAGAGCAATGAGCTGTTTACCAAATCATAATTTCCTCTTCTTATTAACCACACAGTTAAACCAAATTTCCAGTTTCCTTTCATTCAGGTATAGCCACGTGTTGGACATCTATCCCTTATCATATGAGTAGAAGTGACAAGCTCCAATGTCCAACCCCATTATTTTATAGAGGAAGGAAATTACTCCTTGGGGGTATGCATTCATAGTGCTTTATCGTTTACATCACACTTTATATCATCTCATTTATTCTTTACAACTTACCATCTACAGAATTATCTCCATATTTGTAATTGAGAATTCCAAGACTTGAAGTCAACATGTTTAAGGCTTCTTACTACTTTGAAGATAATGACCCCTTCAGCAACAGATTCCAGTGATTTATACACCTAGTGGCAGGTAAAGGTATTACACGAGGAAGGACCGACGTGGCTGGTCCTGCAAGGTCATTTCCTTCATGGCCTCCTTGTCATGGAGACGGAGTGAAATTGCCAAGTAGAGCAAGGGCAAGGTAATGGAACTTGTTAGCCTGCTTGTGAGCCAACGTAACCTCACCTCATGGAATATGCCAGACAGGAGTTGTAGTCTTCACAACTGTCTTAGTCCATTCAGCTGCTTTAACAAAACAAAGGGGTGGCTTACAAACCACAGACATTTACTTCTCACAGTTGCAGAGGCTGGGAAGTTCAAGATCAAGGAGTTGGCAGATTCAGTGTCCAGCGAGGATCTGTTTCCTGGTTCATAGATGTGTTTTCTCCCTGTGTTCTTACATGTTGGAAGGGGCAACCACACTCTCTGGAGTTTCATGAGGGCTCCATCTTCATGCCCTAAAATTTCCCAGAGGTCCTACCTTCCAATACTACCACACTGGGTGTTAGGGTTTAACATATAAACTTTGGGATAGACAGAGTAGGGGAGAGACGCACATTTGGTCTGAAGCAGGGTGGAGAGAAGTACAGAAGCTTTCTCCCTCAAGAGAATGGAAGACTCAGCTGGCATTCTCTTCTCTGTGATTCAAGGAAAAGACATGAGGGGAAAAAGGGGGCTTTTCCCTATAGCATTGACTCTACATTGTAGAATTCAGGACTTAACTTTCATATTTAGGAAAACAGAATACAGCATGACATGGCTTTAGACATTAGAGGGAAAGGATTAACTTAAAAAAATTATTATAACTGGTAGCTGTGTGTTCTTTCTCCTTGAAGACCTTGAAAATAGGTAAGTTCTCACACTGCCTGAAGGCAAGAGAATGAGCTATGGGATAACTTGAGAATTGTTTCTGCCCAGTGATACCAAGATTGCACAATATTGTGTTGAGATTTACAAGTGTAATATAAACACTGTAATTGCTTATTATCTTTTCTATTTTAAATGGCTTCCAGTGGGGGGAAAATTGTGCTATCTGAACAATCCAGAATTTCTAAATAGTTTTCATTTTCTTTGAACTTTAGAAACTCTACTTGAGTATTTACATTTAAAACTCTTGAATTCATTCAGTGAAGAGCCATTGGTTTTTGGGTGTAAACTAGAGTTCATTTTACCCAATACCAGCACTGACATTTATATTCTTAAAGAATCGTATTTAGGTTCAGATATGTTGAAGAAAGAGTCTCTCTTAGAAAAAAAAAAGAAACACCTTTGAAAAGAAACAGATTAAGGGCATCTTTGAAAACTTGTATCATTCAGCAAGTACTAGTTTACTTGAAGAAGCTTGTATATAAGCTTCTGAAATAAACTCATGGTCACTGTGACAGTGGTACAAATCTCTGTCTGATTACACAAGTTCTTGCTGAGAGATTGTCATTATTGAAGGCTCCTAGAGACTCCTCTAGCCTGATAATATGTGTTAAATCTAATTGTGATTTAACACTTCTAATCTAAGCCACAAGCAAGTGACCATGACATATCAGCAGATCTTATATCTTTTGAATCATCAAGGACATTTGAAAAACATTTTTTCTTTCTCTTGCCACTCTTTTTCTTCTCCTCCTCCTCCTCCTCCTCCTTCTTCTTCTTCGTCTTCTTCTTCTTCTTTTTTTTTTTTTGGAAGAAGAAAATACATTTCATACCAATTAGCCCAGATAAAGTTAAGGTTCATCACTGGTTCATTGCATATTTCCCTGCTTTTTAAAATTTAAAGTATAGTTGACATACAATATTATATTGGTTTCAGATGTACAACATGGTGATTCAATATTTATGTACCTTATAAAGTGCTCACCACAATAAGTCTAGTAATCATCTGTCACCGTACCATGTTATTATAATGTTATTGACTATATTCCCTAGGCTGTACATTCCATCTCTATGACTTATTTATTTTATAACTGGAAGTTTGTACCTCTTAACCCCCTTCATCTTTTGTTACTCATTACCTCACACCTTTTCCCCCTGGCAACAGTTTGTTTTTTGTGTCTGAGTCTGTTTCTGTGTTATTTTGTTCTTTTTTTTTTTTAGATTCCATGTAAATGAAATCACATGGTATTTGTCTTTCTCTGTCTGACTTATTTCACTTAGCACAATACTCTCTATGTTCCCTACCCATTGTTTTTGATCCTAATTTTACTTGAAACAATGGTTCTTAAATAGTGAAACTGCCATATGTAGATTTAAGACAACCATAAATTATGCAGTCACATAATGAAAGGCAAGGGGAATTTTAGAAAAATATAAAAACACACCAAAAACTGATACAGTAGCCCCTCTTATCCACAGTTTCACTTTCTGTGGTTTTAGTTATCTGTGGTCAACCCCCATCCAAAAATACTAAATTTCATCAACCATTGAAATTGTGCCTGATATCCAACCATCAGCATTGTCATGGCTCAATGATCCAGGACTACCTGGAGCAGATGATCCCCATGCTGACATACCATCAGAAAGTTAATGGTAGCCTTACACTACGTCATAATGCCCACCACATTCACCTCACTTCATCTCACCACGTAGTATTTCATCTCACATTATCACAAGAACAAGGGTAAATATAGTACAATACGATATTTCAAGAGAGAGATCACATTTACATTACTTTTATTACAGTATATTGTTATAATTGTTCTATTTCATTAATAGTTGTTAAGCTCTTACTATGCCCAATTTATAATTTTATATATATAGGCTTTGGTACTATCTGTGGTTTCAGGCATCCACTGGGGGTCTTGGAACACATCTGTAGGTAGGGGGGACTACTGTATTGTAATTTTTAAGGCTACAGAATAATACCTTTTTTTAAAAAAACAATACAGGCATATCTCACTTTATTGCACTTTGCTTAATTGCACTTCACAGAGGTTGTGTTTTTTATTTTTATTTTTAAATCTTTATTGTTGAAAGTATTACATATGTCCTGTTTTTCTCCCATTGCCCTCTCCTCCCTCACCCCCAACCCCCCAGGCCTTCACCACCCTATTGTCTGTGTCTATGGGTTATGCATATATGCATTTGAGTTCATTGGTTGATCTCTTCCCACCACTCCCTCCCCTGCCTTCCCTCTGGGGTTTGACAGTCTGTTCAATGTTTCTGTGTCTCTGGGTCTATTTTTGTTCATCAGTTTATGTTGTTCATTAGATTACACATATGAGTGAGATCATGTGATACTTACCTTTCTCTGACTGGCTTCAGAATAATACTCTCTTCAGAATAATACTCTTTTGAAATATCTGATGCTAAGATACTGAATTTGAAAAGAATTTTTAATAGATTTTAAGGTTATTAAATTATTAAAAATGTAACTGATCAGTTTCAGAGTCTGAAGTACTATTAAATTTGGTATAACGCCAGAAAAGGCATGACTCTCTTAAAAAGTTCTTTTTGGTAAAGATTAAGAATTAAGGAAGTGAAAGGAGGCATTGTTTTTAGCGGAGAGTCTCAAGCTTTGGTAGGCAAAATAATTATGAGTTTATAAAAATTAGAGATTTGGGCTTAATCTCCTTCCTCCTCCCTGAGTTTCAGATTTTCTAGGTCTAGGATGGGGTTTGGGGTCCTGCCTTTTAAAAAATGAAGCATTCTCAAGTAATCATAATGCAGGTGGTCATGGGATTGCTTTAGCATTTATTAAAAGTAAATTTCTTGGTAATTTGGATACATTTTAATATGATAATATTGGTCAGAATAATCCATGTCCAAATTATTACGTAGTATATAATTTCTTTTTTTAAATTTTTATGAGTTTATTTGAGCCAAACTGATTACATATGCCAGGGAGTAAGATCTCAAATGGTCCTGAGAATAACAGCTTTGCAGCTTCTTTTAGGCATCTGAAATTAAGAAGGGAATGTAAGAAAGGTTGCATGGAGGTGGTAGAAAGCAAGGCAGGGATTGGGTCATAGGATAGTTAAGGAAATTTAGAAGGAAGCGTCTGAAAAGAGGCATTTCACAGTGGCATGAACTCAGATGAACAGAAACAAAGGACAGGACTTGCTAGATAAGCCTTTTACTAAAATGTTATATCTTGGGTTGTGACTACCTACCATGATATACCCAGTTAGGAATATATGAGATCATGTGAGGTTACTTTCCACAGAACCCCATTTTTCATCCAGACTTCTTCCTTTTTTTCTCATAAATCTGAAGGATGCATCGATGACCAACCTTTTGGTTGGATAGTGTGGTCTCAGTGCTAGGAACAACTTTTTCCTAGAAATTCTCAGTATCAACATTATCTTGTTGACCACTGGGGATGGGGCAATACCTTAACCAGCGGATCTGAGTTGAGGCCAAATTTTTCCCCAAAGGGAAGGAGGTAAATAGAAGGCAGTCAGGTCTTATGTCCTTCATTGAGAAAAAGAAAACACTCTGGATCCTTTCTATCCTATGAACTATCATGATCTGAGTTTTGCCTTCTGTCTCATCTCTATTGAGCATCTAGTATAACATTTACATAAGCCATGAAAAGAGTATTAACAGTTATCTTAGTTATCTTATACACTAGAGACCCAGTGCATGACATTCGTTCCCCTGGGGGTGGGGGGCTCAACCCGCCTGCTCAGCCTGGCCTGCACCCTTTCACAGGCCGGGAGCCCTCGGGGGGATATCTGACTGATGGCTTAGGCCCGCTCCCCGCTGCCTCAGAGATGGGCCGCTACGCTTGCCAGCTGTCAACTCAGCTTGTGGCTGAGCGGAGCTCCCCCTGTGGGAGTGCACTGACCACCAGGGGGCAACTCCTGCATTGAGCGTCTGCCCCCTGGTGGTCACTGTGCGTCATAGTGACCAGTTATTCCACCTTTCAGTCAATTTGCATTTTACCCTTTTATTATATAGGATGTTCAGTAATCATAAAATAGTTGAATTATTTAGAAAAACTTAAAGAACAAGTATAACTAATATTATGACTAATAACATTAGCAGACAGGTAAAGACAATCACACAAATTTGATTCTGAGTTCAATATCAATCCATAAGTATACAGGCCTTGTTGATGTCTTGGGATAGTTGCCTGCCTCTTGTGTCAGTGGCTTCTCATCCTAGAGGAGAATTTGATGCCTGTAGACAGGGTAGATGTTCATTCCCAGTAAGATCCCTGATAAGGTCCCTTCCAATGATGTTCTTTTACTTAATGTTATTTCCAATAAACAAAATCTCCAGGTGGCAATCAATGATCTTTAAAGTCTTTGTCCCCTGGGAGCTTGCTATGAAATGAAACAGTTACTGACTTGGCATTTTCTTAGAGTGATTCAATCAAACCCTGGCAATAATGTAAGATGTCTCCTTTCAATAATATCAGCTTAGAAGTTCCTTCATATAAGTGCAGCTTAAATGCACTATGATGATGAACGGATGCAACCCGCCACCCCCTCCCCACCTAAAAAAAAGGGTGTCAGGGAGCCAGGAGGAACCAAGCGGCTTTCTTGCATTTCCCATAGCCCCAACTATTCATTTAATTTACAACCCTTGTACCTAGAAGTTTTTCATCACTTATTTTACAATGCTTCACATGCAATTTAACATAAAAACAAATCTCTGAAATATTACGGAGGCCTTTCTGAAGCACCGAAGAGTGATTCCTAAATATATTCAGGTTGGGGAGGCAAGTATCCTTTCTCTTTTGGGGCTAAAGAGAGTTCAGTCTCTCATTTAACCAGCAAACATTGTGTTCAGACTCTCAGAAAGCAACCCAATTGAAAAGCTGAAATTAAAAGCAACAACCCATTTTTTTTTCTTTCCCTGGGTTATCTCAACCCTTATCTATCTCTTCAATTTTATAAAAAGCTCAAATAAAGTCATGGCCTGCTCCTTAAAGCGAGGAGGCCTGCACTTCCTAGGGAAACTAACCCAAGTTCACTGAAAGGGAAGCAGGGAGCCAGTGGGGCACAATGGGCTCTTGCTTGTATCTAGCACCATCTGGGTGTGCAGGGTGGTCCTGGGTGAGTTTCTTCAGCATCTGGTTGCACTACACCAGTGGTCGGCAAACCATGGCTCGGAAGCCACATGCGGCTCTTTGGCCCCTTGAGTATGGCTCTTCCACAAAATACCACGTGCGGGCGCGCACATACAGTGCGATTGAAACTTCGTGGCCCATGCGCAGAAGTCGGTTTTCGGCCTGGGCAAGTCTACTTTGAAGTGGCATTAGAAGAAGTGGGGGTACGTTTGCTGAGGTCGACCCCTCAGACTGAGGACGTTTTTAGCAAAGGCCAGATTAGGAGTACCCTAATTAAGTTAATAACAATGTGCCTACCTATATAGTTTAAGTTTAAAAAATTTGGCTCTCAAAAGAAATTTCAATTGTTGTACTGTTGATATTTGGCTCTGTTGACTAATGAGTTTGCCGACCACTGGACCTGTGGAGAAATTTTATCAGAGGTTATCTGAGCCAAACTGATGACATACGCCGGGGAGTTAGATCTCAAATGCTTCCTGTATTATTTATTTTCATAAGTTCAAAACAAGCAGAGTTTATTTATGCTCTGTTAGAAGTCAGAATAGTGATTATCTTTGGTGGGGGATTGTGAAGATAAGAGTACGAGGGAAGCTTCTGGGTTCTGGCAATATTTTGTTTCTTGAAAGGTGCTGGTTATTTTAGTGTCTTTATTTGTGATTAGTGTACTTTCTATATGTGTTACACTTCAATTAAACTAGTTAATTGCCTCAGTGCCTATAGTCTTAGAAGAATTTCAGAACATACGCTTTTAAAAAAGTGTATTTTTATTGATTTCAGAGAGGAAGGGAGAGGGATAGAAAGATAGAAACATCAATGATTATTGGTCTGCTGCCTCCTGCACACCCCACACTGGGGATCAAGCCCACAACCCAGGCATTAGCAGTAAGCAATGCTGTGAATTATAATTTAATTAGATGCTGGGATATATGGCATGCAATGTCCCTTCTAATTCTTAGATTTTTTGTGATTTTATGAAGAACAATAGAGATGTAGTTATAACTTAATAAAAAACCACAATTACTCTACTCCCCCCCCCAAAAAAAACACACACACACCAAAACACCAAAAAACCCAACCTGACCAAATCATTTACAACAGGACTCAGGTTAATCTGTAATTGAACATGATATGATTAATACTCTTCATGGTAGACTGTAAAATATAAAGGGAGAGTAAACAATGACAAGATATATATTTCTGATTGAGATGTCACAAATGGAGGACAATTAACTCAACTGCACTGTAATCATTAATGGTTTTAAACATTTAATTATTATAAATATAAATCTTCCCTCAAACACAGCATGTACTCAGGATGGGTTTGAATAATTCTGTTATTTCAGTTTACTAGAATTATTAGCACAAATGACTTGGAGGTATTAAAAGATATTTTAAAGGAGCTATATAAACTAATTTAAGATTCAGATTGCTTGATATAAAATTTTTCCACAAGAATTCATTGGAGATGGTTATTTTTACATTATTGTGATCACAAAGTACATATTCATTTTCTGTTATGTTCAAAGTGTTGTGTTTGTTATGCTAGTGGGGGGTTTTGATTTGAATTTGTGTTAAACTCAGTCTTTACTAAGAGGAAGGCATAAAATAACTATAATTGTAAAGACAGTCAGCGGCAAATTGTGGGAAAAATTTCAATTAAGAAGAATCAATGAAACCTAATAGAGTAAGGCTATATAACTTTCTAAGTAATTCCTTTGATTTGATTTGATAAAGAATAGTATTTGTAGCCAGGCTAGTGTGGCTCAGTGGTTGAGCATCAACCTATGAACCAGGAGGTTGCAGTTTGATAACTGGTAGAGCCATATGCCCGGGTTGCAGGCTCAATCTCTGGTGTGGCCCGTGCAGGAGGCAGTGGATCAATGATTCTCTCTCAGCATTGATGTTTCTGTCTCCCTTCCCTCTCCCTTCCTCTCTGAAATCAATAAAAAATATACTAAAAAATAGATTAGAGCAAATTTAGAGGAGATATAGGGGCAAAAGCCTGATTGGAATAAGTCTGTCTTAGTCCACTTGGGCTGCTATAGCAAAATACTGTAAACTGGGTGGTTTAAACAAACATTTATTTCTGACAGTTCTGGAATTTGGAAGTCTGAGATCAGGGTGCCAGCAGGTGGGGTGCTTGGTGAGGGCCCTATTTCTGGTTTACAGCCATCTTGCTGTGCCCTCACATAGGGGAAAGAGAGGTTGCTATCTCTCTGGCTTCTTATTGTAGAGGCACTAGTCCCATTCATGAGGGCTCTATCCTTATGATATCATTACTCCCCAAAGGCCCAGCCTCCAAATACTATTGTATTGGGATTAGGGTTTCAACATATGAATTTCGGGGGACACCAACATTCAGCTTATTTTATTTTGCCCCTGTCCCTCTATTCATGTCATTCTCAGTGCCAAAGGCCTTCATTCTATCCCAACAGCTCTAAAAGTTTTAAAGCATTTCAGCAGCATCTCATTTAAATATCATCTAAATCAAATATGAATGAGACTTGAGGTACAATTCATTCTGAGGCAATTGCTCTCCAGCCATGAACCTGTGAAATTAAACATTTTATGAGTATAATGGTGGGGCAGGCATAGGACAGACAATTATATTCCAGAAGGGAGAAATAGGAAAGAAAAATGGGGTGGTGGGTTCCAAGCAAGCCCAGAACCTAGTAGGCAAGCTCCATGAGATTTTAAGTCTCAGGAATAATTCCCTTTGGCTTGCTGTTTGGCCATCTAGACCCACTAGTACAGCAGTCCTGCCTTTCAGGACCCACTGCGGATCAGGTCCTGTCCCAGCGCTCTGCCAGGTAGCAGTACTAGGCCTGCTGGGCGGCTCTGCTCAATGACTTTGGGTAGAGGTCATCTATCTTCTTGAAAGTGAGGTGATGGTAGCCCATTTTGAAACTAAGAAGGCAGCTCTGTTCTCTGAATTACCTTTGGGGTCATTCTTCCCTGGTCTTGCAGAATAGTGCACATTTATAGCCGAACAGTTCTATGGTCCTGTCCTGTAAAATGCAAGGAGTCTGTCAACCTTCATTTATTCCTTCTCTTTTAGTTCAATTAAATATATTAAGAGGTATATATTTACTGGTTTATAGCGATGTCGAGGATATGTGATGAGTGAAAACATGCTTGTTTGGAGCAGTATTTAGTGACTCTATTTTAGTGTAAACAATGAATTTAAAAAATCAAAGCTCCTAGTATCATAGATGCTTGCATATATACATATTTATTTATGTATGTCTGTGAAAAATGAGAAATGTGTGAAAGTTACTGAGTTATTAATGCTAGTCGCTTATTACGATAAGGGGAAATGAGGGATTTATTGGGGGCCATGGGCATTGTTGGGAGGAGATGTTATTTAACTTTCCTTTAAACATTTTTGTATTTTACCATTTTGCTTGCCTCAAAGAGCACGTATTAGAGTTGAAATGTGAAAGTTTGCCTTTGCTATTGAGGTCTGTGGTACTCAGTGTCACTTTGACTCATCTTTCAATAGAAGCCTTGCCTCTTATTTGGACAAAAGTCCTTTAAAAATGTTAAAGCTTATTACCTTACCCAAATATTAGTTAGGGTTACATATTTCTCATATGTATGAACATATTCCAACAATTCCTTAAAGGTTGATAGGTTTTCCGATCAAGTAGGCACTCAAACAGACTTGTTGATTAATTTCTTAAAAAGCTAATGAATCGAAGAACTGTTTAAGGCACAGGAAGTGAACTAAGTCTATGACTTTTCTGGAACAGGTTTTATCTCCATCAATAGAATTTCACATTTACAATACTATCATAAATAATAAATAACAATGGGTGACAAACCCAGAGGGAGAAAAAAAAGCAGGAAGTGAGGCATTCCATATTTTTGCTGTGCATTATCTTCAACACATTTGTTGCATTGTGGTTTTTTGAGGACTAGGTTTCCAGAGCGTTGCTTGCTAATGGATACTAACTAGAAGGTGAGAAATCTCCCTGTCATTTACTGTGGTCAGAGAAGGAAAATATATTTGTTGAATGGTTAGGCACAAATCCAGTTGTCTACTGACCGCCTAATGCAGGATTTATCGGAAAGAGTTGAACCTTCCCCACTGGACAGAACTTGGTTTTAAGCATGTGCTGTATTACTCCTAAATCAAAAAGTAGGTGGTAGGAGAAGGTATCCTGGGGATGAAGAAAGAGTATGGACGTTGGATTCAGCAAAGACCTGGATTTAAATACCAGTTCTTTTACATATTTACCTTGGAAAAGATAATATTTCCAAGCTAGGTTTTTTCCCCCCATAATAAAATATGGACAATAATAGCTCTCCCTTAGAGGATTCTTATGTGAACCAATGGAGGTAATGTCTGCAGGATGCTCAGTTCCTTCCAGCCCTTCTCTTCTTTGTCTCCTCTCCTTCTCTTTTCTTCTTTTCCCTCCAATTTCCTTTCTGATTTTCTCCCAAATGCTACATGTTAAATTTGACTATAATGCATTGATGTATTCCCATACAAGTAACAAAGATAATAGTGAAACTAGAAATGACCCTGCTCCCCCCAAAACCAAAGTGCGGTGATTGCACACTCTAGGCTTGGTTGCACATTCCCTCCACTGGGTACAACTCCAGATGTATTTTTGACCTAGATCATTCTTGTGAGGCCAAGAAAATAAACATTCTAGCCTCCCTTGAAATTTGGAGTCCTAATTTTACTAAGACATCTTATTCTTAAATCCACTAATACATTCTAGAGAAGCCAGTTTCAAGCATATAGGATCACATAATTACAACCTCACATACCCTTCAACCAAACACATCTACTGTATTTTTTAACTCAGAGCACCCCCCTCTCCCAATACAATCATTTTTCCATTTCATTAATACTTCCCTGCAGATAGCATCCCATCGTCTCTGCTGGTTACATGTGCACAACACCCCGCACAGCTATTGCCACGTCTGAGAACCTTTCCTGGAAACCACCAGGCAAAACTGATCACTGTTCTCTGTGCTTGAAAGCACTTCTCACTCCGTATTGTGATTAATAGGGTATGTTTCTGCCACCATTGCTAGATTTTGATCTCCTTGAAAGCAGGGATCAAATCTTTTTCATCTCTATAACCTCAGGGCTTACAACACTGTACATGATGGAACTCGATAAATGTCTGTTGAGCTGAATTCAATGAATTGGGTTCCTGCAGGTTTGATGGTGAGCAGGTGACAGAGAAGGAATCCAAATGCAGTTCTGTTCCTCCTCCTGGGTCCACAGCAACACTTTCATGTGCTGTTTCCTTATTGTGTCACAGCAGTTGTTGCCCTGATAGGTGCACGTTTATGTTTGTTAATGTCATATTTGCCCTGTAATTTAGGAAATTGATTATTTCTTATGTGGATTCTCAGATCTACTATACATGCACATTGAATAGTTTTGTGTTCTTTGTACAATAAATCCAAATAAGAAGAATTTCAAAACAGGCCATTGAGACTATGATTTTCAAAAAGCTTAATTTCTATTGTGTGTGTGTGTGTGGTTGTTTTTTTTTTTTAACCCCTGGAGGGGAGTGAGAACAAAGTGAGAGGCAGAGGTAAATAAACTGTTCCCACATTCCCATAGAGAGCCTGATGTATAGTAATGGGTTCAGGCCCATAAACATCTCTCCTGGCACTCCTACCGGTGTCAGATTATTACTATGTTCTCAGATTCAGCTGAATGTGTTAAAGGCTCTTTTTTGGTCTGAAAGGTCAGCTGCTTTTAGTTGTGCACTGGTAGAATACTAATACATCCTTATTCAAATTACCTGCTCCAGCACTTATTAAATTGATGGCCTTGTGCTCTAATTTAATACTGGTGTCGTTCAGAGGCGGACTGTAGCGGCACTCTGTGCTGAACTGGGTGACACCGAGGCAAAGTTCAAGCTGAAACCGTGGTTTGGGGCTGCATTTCCCCACTAAATTAGCAGTCAGATGCAGTGTATAATTAATTAGCACAAACCAGGGAAAGCTTGTCATTTAATAAACCTTTTTTATTTCCACATTACACAAACAGTGGGAATTGATCCATTAAGTGCTTGGCTATTAATGCTGTTTAATGTATGTCTGGTTGTTAAATTGAGATGTCTAGGTACATACATCCAGAGTTTAAGAGCTTAGTATTTGTTCAGTATTTGCTCAGATTTGAAGTCATGCTCCACAGAATCAATAATAGCTTCATTACTGAATTTGAAATTCATTCAAACATACATGTGGATTTGAACTGATAGTTTCAGCATAGCCTCAGAAATATGTTTTCATATATATGTTTATATGTTTTAAAGTTTAGATACTCCCCCTCCCCCAATATTAAATATTGTATCATGTTTGCAGCATTCTCATTACTTCCATCCCCTCCCCTCCCCATCTAATCCTTGCTTGGAATTGCCTAAGGCAAAGAATAACTTCATCTTTGCACTATTCAGTATAATATCATGAAATTGTAGAGTTGGAAGGAGCCTTAATGAAATATACAGGGTGAGATTTCAGCTACTCTGCCAAGTCTTACCTGTGGTCTAAGAATCACTCAAAGAGTTGGATGTTTGAAACAGCCCATAACTTAATGTTTTTTCTAAAACATAATTAAGGATGATTCACAGTGTTTTGTGAACTGGTTGTTGGTAGTTATGAGGTGATTAACAAATGTGTTCTTTAGAATAACTATCATTACATTTTTTTCTTATTCCTCTTATGTTTTCTACATGTCTTTTTTTATCATTACATTTTATATGCTCAAATGAAAACATCAAATGCCTTTTCTTTTTAGTAAATGCAGATAGAACAACTAAAAATCTGAATGTTAAATTACTTCAAGAATGGGATAATTTGTTTGAACAGTTGATGAGGGCCATTGGCCACATGGAGAAATTATTGTATTTGCCAGTGTCTGTAATTTAAATTTGTGAAATTAGTCCCTGTATAAATTAGTAAATATCAAAGAAGTTAATTGTGTGTATATCAAAGAAGTTAATTATGTGTTTATGTATATACATTAAATAAGTTAATTATGTGTATGCACACACACACACGCACACACACACACGCGCACACACATATAATATATATGAAAAAGTACCTAAGACCAATAAACATAATCATAAAGCTATGTTAGCTTCTGTTTTTTTTTCTTTTTCTTTCTTATAAACAGAAAACTTTCTGCAGGTTTACATAGGGAATGTTAAGGCTGCATTTTTTTTTTTACATTTTTATTGATTTCAGATAAGAAGGGAGAGGGAGAGAGAGCTAGAAACATCAATGATGAGAGAGAATAATTGATCGGCTGCCTCCTGCATGCCCCCTACTGGGGATTGAGCCCACAACCAGGGCATGTGATCTTGACTGGAATCGAACCCAGTACTGTTCAGTTTGCAGGCCGACGTTCTATCCACTGAGCCAAACAGGCTAGGGCTAAGGCTGCATTTTTGTTAAAGGATATGACTTGGGATTATTTTTCCTTCTGCAATTTTGAAGAAATATTTGAGCTACAGAAATTATTTGAGCTACAAAATTTTTGTTTTGAAGAATGATGCCAAAAATGCTGGTGGCACAAAGTACTGATGTTTTGGGAGCAGTTCATAGCTGTTTTATTTCATTTATCTCATTATTCTCTGTACTGCAATCAGATGTTTCCATGCTTGTCTCCCACCTTACTGAAAAGCCCTCTAATACTGGAACATGAATATGGAATTTTAATTTTTAAAAATTTTAATTTTAAATTAAAATTTTAATTTTTAAAAATTTTCTGCAGAATCAAAAGCAATATAACACATTTGAGCAGTACTGAGGGGGAAACTTGTTTAATTGAATGGACAATTAGTTACCTTAAAAGGAAAGCAAGTTAGAGAAATATTTTATTTTCCCATGCACCTGAAGCCAAAATTATTTTTTTTGTGCTGGCATATGCATAATTTTGGATCGTTTATTAAATTTTCTGACTTGCCTATTTCTCCTACAATAATAGAATTGCCTTCATGATGTCTCATCCTTTTCTCAGTGAGGTTTATGATAATTACTTATAGACTCACTCCTTTATTTGCACAGTCATTAATTATCCAACTTTAAGAAGAGCCTACTTTATGCCAGCAATGCACAAATATATTGAGGTGTGTGTGTGTTTTAAATCATTTTTCTATTTTTGGTATTCATTTCTTTTTCACTGACATTATTTATCCAATAAAATGTATTTTCATCCCTTATTGAGCTTGTTAAGTTTTTGTGGCAAAAATTAGAGCCTATCACCAGATATTTCCAGTTCTTCACTGCCTCCTCACAGTTAGGCATATACTAGTACAGTATAGCTTTGGTAATGGGTTGTGAGAAGTAGATGATTTGTCACATTTTCTCCCCTCTGACCATGTGATCATGGAGACCTGTTTGATATGACCCTCAAAAGCCTGGGCCCCTGAGTCTCCACAATAAATAGAACCTCCTATCCACCTGTTGACCAGATAGTGTGAGCTAGAAATAAAATTTTGTTATATTAAGCCACTAATATTAGAGTATTGTTTGTTTCTGCTACATAAGTTTGCCTATCCTAATCTATACAATCATTATAAATATGTTTTCTTTTTGAATGCAGTACTTGAAAAGTAAGCTAAGATAAAAGAAAAATTTTGAGATATGTGTTCAAGAAAATTTTAGCTCAATATAATAAAATTTGGTGGAATATTTTAATTTAACATAATATTTAGGGTATATATAAATATAGTAGCCTATGTCCTAAAATTTAAATTATGTTGTGATAATTTTTTATTTTTATTTAACCAAAAAGTGCTACCTCTAAAAGCCTATGACTCTTTCCAAATCCCAACAAAATTGTGATCTACCTAATTCTGTGAATGGCATGTCTAATTTGTGGTACCAGGCCAAAGGAAAGAATGACAGTTTTTTTTTATTTTAGTAGGTCTATTTAGTAGTGTTTTCCAACATACTTAGGTAATTTGGATATTTATTAATCTAAAAACAAAAACATAAAACTTATGAACAACATTATGTTGGGATATAAATAAAAGTTACCTCACAGTGAATTCTGTCAACTCTAACCTTTGGTTTATAGTATTTACTGATATTCACAACAATTCTAAATTAAAATTTTCACAGTAGTAATACGATCTAGAAACAACTGTCCTCTTGGTTTTTACACTGATTTTAAAAAAATCACTTTAATATAATTATTGATAAACTTGTCACCTGTAAAAATGTTGAAAATGAATAATAATAATAATAGTTGACTACTAATGGTTTAATGTGAGAATATTTGAGTTTTAATTTTTTAAAATGTCTTTGGAATAAAGGACAACTTTATCTGCATGTATAAAGTAAATAATAAAAATATTTAAAGTGAATTTTAAATTAATGAATATTGATGAACAAACAAAGAGACATATATAAGGACTTAACCATTTTTATTTAATTCCATACTGGATAACACAAAGAACTCTCCTTTAATTGGGGTTTGCTTTATGTTGGGATTTGGAAATAATGAGTTTTTATGTTGAATTCCCTAAATAAGCTGACTTAATACATCTAAATAATACTGGAATGCATTCATTTTATTACTATACATCATACTACTGAATAATACATGATCTCAGTAATGGAGTCAAATTTTATTTTTAAAATGGCTAAAAACTTAAAAATCTAGAACATTCTAAAAGGGTATATATTTACTACATTTTATTCAACCACTAAAAGCTGATGAAACTCTTATAAATTCCATTCTGTGATTGAGGAGGTTTATCTCCAGTGTGGCCCATTAAAATAACTTTTTGCACAAAACAGTGAGTGAAAATGTATTAGTTGTTGACTATTAAGAAAAGTATTAGAAAATATAAAGCCTACTATGGGAGTGTATTACAGTATCTGGGAAATTATGTGGTTAAAATGGTCAAAATGTTTCCATTCTTTATTTGCTTTATAAAGTTTACAATGAAATTTTCATATTTTAAGGGATTATTTCTCTACTCTGTCTGAAGTTTCATGATTTTTTTTGTATCCTTTGAGCTTTTGATTCCTTTTCTAGGATTTTTTTTCTAAATAAATTTTATTAAAAATGTTTATCACAGCCTCATATGTAATGAAAAGGCAACAATTTTAATACTGAAGAGGAGGGAAAATGTCTAACTAAATTACTGTAGTAGATAAAGTGAATTTTGCTATTCTTAATATGTTATAGAATACATAAGGATATGCAAAGATAGTCATAATATATTTCTAAGTGAAAAATTGTTAAAAAATAGTATGTACCACTCTGACCCCATTGTGAACACATTAGATGCTAGGTTTTTTTGAAAAACAAAAAAACAAAACATACAGACAAATACAAAAGACTGGATGCATAGATAAATAGGAGATAAGATTAAAGGTCTTTTTAATTTAATTTTTGGTTATTTGAATTTTCTTTTTTCAGAATTTAAAAATATTTTCCTGCTTTATTGAGATATAATAGACATATATTATTATGTAAGTTGAAGGTGTACAGTGTTAATTACCACATGAATGTTAATTCTTCCATCACCTCACATAAATTAGTATTTCTTTTTTGTGGTGAGAACTTGTAAGATCTATTCTCTTACCAACTTTCAAATATATAATACAGTATTGTTTACTATTGTCACCATGATGTACTAGATTTTCTTAATTTTGTAAAATGAATGTGTTTTTTTTATTGGTAAAAAGAAATATATTATAATTTTGTGACTTGTTAGTGAACTTTATTATAAAAACGTTATTTCAACAGACTATTTTGCAACTTCATTATAGTAATGGTTTGAACATTTTAATAAAGTTTTCACATAAACCTTGACTAATGGCTTTGAAAATATGAAGGGAATGAGGTTTCCCCCCTTTTTTATTTTATTTTTTAAAATTTTATTTTTTTATTTTCATCATTAACTTTTTGTTTCCCTCTTTTTAAATTTAGCTATTTCAAAATTAACATATCGAAGGGAGTTAGCTACAGACATTTTCCACAACAATTACAAAAAATCAGCCCATTTGCTCTCCAGACCAAGTGATGTTTTTATTGAGAGAAGTATAGTGCTCGAGGTAATTTCTATATAGGGCACTGAAATCAACATTAAAGGGCTTTGAATTACAGCTGATGAGTGTGCAAGGCTGAAAAACAACATTCATTTTTTAAAAAGTTCTAAAAGTCTAAATTTTTAAGATAAGAGCTGCATTAACAGAGATTCATATATTCCTTCTTTTAACACTTAGACACATAAAAAAAGAAAAGACAATGGCCACCCATATTACTCTTTTTATACTTTAGCAGAATTTGAGGAAATAATTACTAGTGAAATTAAAAAATCCACTTTTGAAAATGTTTGTTCTTAGTCATACTGAAACATGAACAGTTATTTATATTGTGTGCTTATTATGACATAGGCAAAATAACAATCTAGCACATTTTATTCTGGTCATTGTTTTATGTTAAATACAATGGCAAAGGTCAAAGAATAAACCCATTTTGGTAGTAATTCAAATTGATCACGTTATTTGTAATTTATTTAGTAGCAGTGTAAAATTAGACATGCGTATACTTTCTTTTCTGGCTAATTGTTTTATCCATGTCCAGATGAATTGAGCTGTATTTCTAGTAAATATCTTTAGCCTGAAGGACAGAGCACGGGAAAGTTATTGTGAAAAAACACTTTTGAAAGATTCTTGAAACATCCGATCTTGTCGACTCACATTCTTCTTTACGGTGTTCGGGTCACCAATGCTATTTTTTGCTAAGAATAAACGAATGTGTTTAGTTTATTTAGTTGCTTGTCTTATTTTCAAAAGCCTTGTTATTAATCGTCTTTCCTTTTTTTCCTTCTACTATAGGTCATGAAATATTTGGCTTATAAAATCATTCCCATTGGGAAAGAATTGCAGAAGAGTCAGCCATTCTCCTTTTAAGATAATTTTGATTAAAAGGTAAATTCAGGCCTCTGGGCATCACACAGGTTATCGTTGCACAATGAAATAGTTGTTCATATCAAAATTACTGACTTACCCATTTTGTTTGTTTTTAAGGCAAATGCTGTTATTAAAAATAAGTCTTCTGGAATTATATAAATATAGAATAGTTTATTTTTTATTTTTTTAGAGTAGTTTATTTTTAACTCATTTTATTTATACCTTAAAATAATTGTCTAAAATAGTTTGAAGTAGGACTTCTGGATTCATTATTGTTTTAAATATTTTGGATTAAGAATTCTGAATACTATGTCTCCTGTGAAAAGAGGGAGTGGAAGGCAGAAAATTTATATTAGAGTGCTTTCCATGCTAATCAGCCAGAATGGAGCACAGTAAACTATTTCAAATATCCTTCCACCAGTAATGATAGGATATCTTTAGATAAATTTACAGAATTTATTTTATTTTACTAATTGATTGGTATATTCATCATCCACAGATATATTAGTGGAAGCTGGATTCTAAATGACTTTCCTATGATAAGCTTTCCAATTAATTCTTCTCACATTGTTTTCCTGGTGACATCTGAACTTCTTTCATTATATAAAACACATCTGGAATGAAGCATTGCGGAATAATAATCATGGATGCTAACATGTTAAAGATTGAACCCCTGACATAGTCAAATGTGTTCTGGTTTAAAACAATGACTTCAATTAATGCTGCTTTAAGTGAGCCACATTTAGAAGGAATATATAGGCATGTCTGTTCAGCCTGCCTGTCTTGTGCTGGAATTGGTCAAAAAAGAAAAAAAAAAGAAGAAATCAAATTGCAAATGGTGTCTTCCTTGTTTAATAAAGATGACTGAATTTAGTCAGATTTTTCTCCTATCTGCAAATATTTTTTCGCTTTGCTTGAATGAAATGAAAAATATTGTGATCAGTAAATATTAAAAGAGGATTATCTAAAACATCTTTCAAACCATCTATTACTTATAATTTACATTTGTATCATAGGGTTACTGAATTGTTTCTGCGGTGCCTTTCTTAAGAGAAGATGCTGCTCAGATCCCGTTTAAATGGCTCGCTAATACAAGAAGCAGATCATTTAAAATGAACCTTACATCTTTATAGGATGTTAGAAATGAAGACATTACCTCAAAATGTAGGTAATTATTGCCTCCTCTTTTATCAGTGCTATTTTCTGAGATATTATCATAAGAGAGCACTTTAGTATTAAGCAGGGCTTTTGAGTGGCAATAAATCAGTCCAACTGAGTCATCATTGTCTAAGGCATCTGAACTACTGCAATGTTGTGGATCCTACCGAGAGTGTGAAATCACTTGACCCTTGGCATTAACCTTTGCTGAATGAATAGACACTGCTTTCCACATCGAGGAACAAAGCAGAAGACTATTGATTAAACACCACATTCACTTGATATTAAATACTGGCAGAACTCACTTCTTGCTTCTAGTTCCAGAGGGAAAAACACAGAGTTGCTGAGTCTCACGAGAATGGATGTTTGTAATTCAGAGCAATGTTTTTTTCGCAAAGTACTTTTTTTTCTCTCCTTCGATCAATAACTAGCAGCCATGATCAGCCATGAGTATGTATTGTCAATTCTGACCTGTGTATTTTATCACTTAAGGTGAGAGGTCACAGTGCTGCGACTAATATTTTAGTTCTAAGCATGAATTGTTTCCTGACTTCAATATCTGTTTGAAAAAGCAATTTGTTTTATTTCTTGTTTAGGAATAATGGTTTTGGCAATTGATTTTTCTGTATTAGTAAAATATGTGATTTTTCTTAACTTCTTTGGTTTAATAACTGCTTTCGCAGATGTTGACTTTTCTAGAATCTACATTATTAGAAGAAATTATATTAAAAGGACATTTTAGGATATATGACATATTTTGGGGGAAAGAAAAACATCATAGTTAAATAAATGTATCAAGTTAGAAGAGAGCAAGAGCTTTGGAAGAGACTGTAGCAATACATTTGAGCATAAAGAGAACAATAAAATATTTACAAGAATTCTGATCCATTGCCTGTGTCTACACTATTGACAATAGTTTGACAGCTATTTTTGGTAGATCTACTTTATCCAGAAGGAAAACATGCATTATTGACAGTAAATCAATTTAATTCTTGGAACTAGAGTTAAATTTAAAATTTTAGCATTAAATGAAAGAATCATTTTTATTTTAAATTTAAGTATTTTCTGTGTGCTTATATAATGAAAATTACTTTATTTTAGGAGGGAACATAAATAACTACAAGGTTCTTTTTGTCTACCCAAGGTTTCATATTATTTTGGACCCAGGATATTATACCAGTCAAATCTTATAAATAATTGTTTTCATTACTAGAGGTTTTGACTGGCTTGTGTTCAACACCAAGAATTCCAGATAAGCCAGTTGTGACTCTGTCATGGTTGAGCAAGGATCATTCGTTGCCTGAATGATAGAAAATATTTCCGCTAAGTACATAATGGTGTAATTTAATACATACACAGTCTCACACAGTTTGCACAATTTTTGAAAAGGAGTATTGGAAGTCTGAGGGAAGTTGATAAAGTGAATCATGCTGCTAAACTTAATGGTCAATCCTTTTGATTTGATGTTCTCTTTCTCTAGAATATGTAGCTCCTGAAATATTTATTTGAAAGCTACTGAAGCTTGGAATACTATGAAAAACATTCTGTTTAAACACTATTTTGGTTATGTGTCATATATTCCCTTTTCTTCATTGCTAAGGACATTTGTGTAGAAGCCATTTTTATTTCATTATTATTTTGAACACAGATATATGTACAACAAGAACCTTGGAAGTTACTTTGGCACTTGGGAGTACCCATGGACAATTTATTTGGCTGATATAATATACTACCAGCTTGTTTTGTGCATGCCAAATAGGATAAAGTTAATTGTCTGCAAATACTAATATTTTACGAAACATTTAACTAGAATTTGTTGCTTTATGGTACCAAATAAATGTTTTTTATTCTGTGGTACATGTTAGTGAATGAGATATATTTTGTAATATTTCGTATAATCATACTGGGTAGAGAAGTGGCTGTGTCCAGGTCACAAGGTCACAGGTGCTGCGATTACAATCATGCAGCACAGACCACAGACCCTTTTATAATCTCTTTGGTGAATGAGATTAGTGATATACAATAAATTGTAATTATCATTTTATTGTAACAGAAATATTGGAACTCCATATTCATAATTGGGAGATGGAGGAAGAGTAAAAGGAGGAGGAAGGTGAAGAGGAAGAATAGTAAGAAAGAGGAAAGCACTCATACCTCATTCCTACAGATGTGTCAAAAGACAAGTAAGAACCTCACTTGAGACGTATGCAAAAATAGTGTTTATGCTAACAGGGATGAAGAGTTTGTAAGTTTTTTTTAATGCTCAAAAAAGTAAGTAGGTTTTCATTCACATTTCTGTTCAATTAAATCCCCATCCCTGTTTTTAGAGATTATCCAGCTATAGTATAGAACACACTTAGGTAAAGTTAAGAGTGAATTTTTCTACTGTTTGGAGGAGAGGTCTGGGATGGTCCGGGATATTAAAAGCTCCCAAAGTATTCTACACAATAGATTATTCAAAATTGATCTTTTCTCAGGAATGCTTTGCCATGGTTCCTAGTTATCTCATTAGTCATAGAAATATATCTTAAAAAGTTCTGTGTAACAGTTCATAACTAAGAAAAGGACAGTCCTCAAGGTTTCCATAGCCTGAACATAACAATAGTCTCTAGCCTCGTGTAAGAATCTTTTTTAATGAGAGTCTTTTGTTTCCTTGAACTGCCAGAAGACTTTGAAATTGACTACACATTGTTAAATCTTTGCTTGCCATCTAGTATATAGTCTATCTGACACAGTAGAGTTTATCTTTTTACATTTGTCATTCCTCATAAAAGATATCGACCAGAATTTTTGTGACTTTGACCAGCAGAAAAACTTAGTTGACATACTACTCAAAGCTGAAATGCAATCAGCGGAAATGGAAACACTTCTTGCCCCTGTGGCAAGAATGGCTTCCCTTTAGATAAGATTGGTTAGATTCTTTGTGGACCCAAAGGGAGGTACATGTGCTGGGCATTGTGTTTTTGTTTTTCTGACCTTCCTGCTACTTAGAGCTACATCCTAAGACTGCTGTTTGTGTAAAACCTTTCAGAACTCTGATCATTGATCTAGCCAAAATCACATTGATCTGTTGGCTTTTCACTAAACTTTACTTAAGTGAAAACTAACCCTCTCTTTCCTCTTTGGGGTTATGATTGACTGAATGTCTTTTGAATGTTGCGAAACCGCTGTCTGTGAAACCAGAACGATGCTTTTAAATGTCTTTAAAAGAAGGAAAGATAAATGTGTCCCCTTAACCACGATAGAGCAAGATTAAAAAAAAAAGACTGTGTACTGTGTCAGTGTTGACCTCTAGAGAATCTTTTTTAGAACCTCTCAACAGCTTGAAACCGCTTTCCTCTTTCCCCCAAATTTATTAATTCCAAATTTATTTTTAAACAAGAATTTTACAAAGGTAAATTTTAACTCGCTAATGCAAATTTCATTTATGCCACACACATATTTATTGAGAATTACTTCATTATTTTATTATCATGGATAACAAACAGTTGATACTTTCTGCCTGAGAAATAGCATCAGGATAGGCAAATAAAAGTAAACAAAAGGCCATGAGGATGTGAAGGACTGAAAGTAAAAAAGAATGACACCAGAAGGTATGGGCATGGGATTACCATAGAATGTTACTTGTCCTGCTCTCCATTCTGACCCACTCCTTATTCACTTAGAATCTGTGGACTTGATATGAAGGTAAGCTTCATATACAATATATAGGTAGCAAGATATACAAATGCATAATAAAAATGGTATTGTCTTTTATGTGGGCAGGGTTGATTTGAGAGGCTGAGCTTTTATAGTATTTATCTATAATTTCATGACACTAGGGTAGTCTAAGTACTTAGTAATATTTATGGTCCCCAGTCATTTCTCCTAGTACACACCATGCACGTATGTAATTTTTCTACAACTAATAGCTTATTCTTTTATAAGCAATGGTAATAGAAATGGGTAATTATCATCTGGTTGCTTAGGACTGTACTTTTGTGTATGGAAGGGCAGACCTCTTGCTCCACCTCTCAAAACATCATTCCTAAACATCACAGTGCACTCAGAGCTGCTGACTGGGGGCATGTGTGCTGACCCGGATATTAGCACATCCATCTAGCCAGAAACACTATGAAATACTTTCCACTTTCACATTGCACATATTTTATGTGAAAACACACATGAACAATGGTAGCTTTAATCAACAATGTAGCTCTGTTTAAGAATTAACATTTGCAATCACAATTTCCTTTCACATTATTCTAGTTCTAAAATTAGTAATAAAATAGCAATTACAAATATTTTTTAAAAATCTTGGTTTCTTTCACATTTTTCTTTTTCAATTTCCTATTAAGATTGTTGTAAAAAATACTGTCTGATTGGCTATAAAAATGATCTAATTGAGAGGCTGATGTGTCTCTTTATCATTATTCCCAGGTGAGTTCAATAAATAGATTTAAGATCATGCAAGAATCAAAACTGCATGTCTAATACATTTACCCAAAGGATTTTTTTTTTTTAAAAAAAAACAGATTAGTCCATTATGTAATAATCAACTGTGGTTCCTGTTAAGAGAAAAACATATCTCATAATGCAAGGAATTATATCTAATACCTAGAGAATAGTAAAAAAGAACTTTAAGGACATATCATTTTGATGTCTTCTCTGGAAAAAGAACCTGGTGACTGACTATATAGCAAAGAACTGCTATTCTTTCATTTCTTCAGTGTTCAATCTACTCCATTTTACATTGTTTAATTTTATTTATCTTATGGTTTTATTAAAAGGTTCCTTTTATGATTTTAAGAATGGCCATGATTATTAAATCAGGTTACCAAATATTAATAAATTAGGCAATAAAATTATCTATTTTGAGTTAAGTGAGGTAATGTCCTTCCGAATTTATAGTATCTATTCTAGAAGACATTTCTAGGATATGTTATTGTCATGAATATAAGCAATAAAGAATATAAAAATAGTTCCTGGCAAAGAAGTTTACCATGAGATATTCAATGTAAAGAAATAGCTGATGCTTATGAACATCTTATAAAGAACAAAAGTCTCAGGATTTTGTGTGAGAGACAGCCTTGGAGATGTGTTTTGGCAGCCCATATGTTGGAATGCAATCTCAACCTCACTCTCAAATGGCATTCTCATCTTGTTTGAGTAGCTATTTTATCCACTGAAGGAGACCCTATAAGCAGATGTACAATCCACATCTTAGTCCATATCACACTTGATTATCATTGCTTTCCGTTTCTCCCACTAGTCTGTTATTCCATGAGAGGAAAGAAGAGTAAATTAGTCAGTATATTTAAATCTCATTCTCAGAAATTGAATGTTTGTATATTCCCCCTGCATCTTTGAAGGGGCCTGGAATGTCAAACAACCTAGGGAGTCTGAGAACATCAGACCAGTTTTAAATGTGCAGGCATGGCAATGAGACTTTCTTTTCTTTTAAAAAATCTTTATCATTCTCAACTAGTTTTATCAAGAGAACCAGAGTCATTATTAAAAGTCTCAGTCAAGAAAAATATTTTTATAAGACATTCATTGTAGGAATAATAGCTTACTACCAACAAAAAAGAAAACAAGTGAGAGAGAACCAAGGTGGCGGCATAGGTAAACACCTGAATTTACTGCCACGCACAACCACATTAAAACTACAACTGAAAGACAAAACAAATACCATCCAGAACCACGGGAAGGCTGGCTGAGTGGAAATTCTACAACTAGAAGGAAAGAGAAAGGTGCATTGAGTCCGGTAGGAGGTGCAGAGGTGTGGAAGTGTGGAGGTAAGGAGGCAGGTGAAAGGGGCTGGCAGCTGGGTATGCTGTTGTCTTTTTCAATCAGGAGGGAGATACAAGCTCCCGACTGCTCTGAACTCCAGTTCCGGGTGAGAATTTGGGGTCCCAGACTCATACAGAGAGAAACTGGACTGTCTGGCATCAGGCCCGGAACATGAGGGCTTTTGCATATGAATGGCCTGGCCTTATTCCCCTAAAAACCTGGGCAGACTCAGTGAGCTCCAAAGCCCCACTGAAGCAAGCCCTGCCCCATAAGGGTGTCTCCAGCACAGAAGTTCTCCCATTGTAGACACAACTGGTCCTCACAGCCAATTGGCCTAGAGATCAATTCCACCCAGTGATATCAACAACCATCAAGGCTTAACTACAACAAGACTGTGCACATAGCCCACAAAGGGGTGCACCAAGAGTGTCTACCTCAGGTAATTAGGGAGGCTGAGCCACTGGGCCCTATAGGACACCTAGCACACAAAGCCACTCTATCAACACAGGGAAGCATAAAAAATGCGCCACCAGCCCGCTTTGCGCGCGCACCTCCGCACCTGAGTATTTTCCACACTGCGCCTCCTCTGAGCCTCGGTGTGCTGTTATTTTTCCTTCTAGTTGAAGAGTCTCTCCTCAGCCAGCCTTCCTGTGGTTCTGGGTGATGTCCGTTCCGTCTTTTAGTTGTATTTTTGAAGTGGTTGTTTGCGGCAGCAGTCTGTGGTGTTTACCTATGCCGCCATCTTGGTCTCTCCTCAAGAAAAATATTTTTATAAGACATTCATTGTAGGAATAATAGCTTACTACCAACAAAAAAGAAAACAAGTGAGAGAGAACCAAGGTGGCGGCATAGGTAAACACCTGAATTTACTGCCACGCACAACCACATTAAAACTACAACTGAAAGACAAAACGAATGCCATCCAGAACCACGGGAAGGCTGGCTGAGTGGAAATTCTACAACTAGAAGGAAAGAGAAAGGTGCATTGAGTCCGGTAGGAGGTGCAGAGGTGTGGAAGTGTGGAGGTAAGGAGGCAGGCGAAAGGGGCTGGCAGCTGGGTATGCTGTTGTCTTTTTCAATCAGGAGGGAGATACAAGCTCCCGACTGCTCTGAACTCCAGTTCCGGGTGAGAATTTGGGGACCCAGACTCATAAAGAGAGAAACTGGACTGTCTGGCATCAGGCCTGGAACATGAGGGCTTTTGCATATGAATGGCCTGGCCTTATTCCCCTAAAAACCTGGGCAGACTCAGTGAGCTCCAAAGCCCCACTGAAGCAAGCCCTGCCCCATAAGGGTGTCTCCAGCACAGAAGTTCTCCCATTGTAGACACAACTGGTCCTCACAGCCAATTGGCCTAGAGATCAATTCCACCCAGTGATATCAACAACCATCAAGGCTTAACTACAACAAGACTGTGCACATAGCCCACAAAGGGGTGCACCAAGAGTGTCTACCTCAGGTAATTAGGGAGGCTGAGCCACTGGGCCCTATAGGACACCTAGCACACAAAGCCACTCTATCAACACAGGGAAG
>NW_005363247.1:3839466-3851966 GCF_000412655.1 Myotis brandtii
GAAGTGCAGAGAACCCCAAACAAAAGGAATCCAAAGAGGACCACACCAAGACACATCATAATTAAAATGCCAAGAGCAAAAGACAAAGAGAGAATCTTAAAAGCAGCAAGAGAAAAACAGTTAGTTACCTACAAGGGAGTACCCATATGACTGTCAGCTGATTTATCAACAGAAACTATGCAGGCCAGAAGGGAGTGGAAAGAAATATTCAAAGTGATGAATAGCAAAGAAACTACAATCAAGAGTACTCTATCCAGCAAAGCTATCATTTAGAATTGAAGGTCAGGTAAAGAGGTTCACAGATAAGAAAAAGCTAAAGGAGTTCATCACTACCAAACCAGTATTATATGAAATGCTGAAGGGTATTCTTTAAGAAGAGGAATAAGAAGAAAAAGATAAAAATTATGAACAACAAAGTGACAACAAGTACATATCTACCAACAAGTGAATCTAAAAATCAAGTGAATAAAAAATCTGATGAACAGAATAAACTGGTGAATATAATAGAATCAGGTGCATAGAAAGGGAGTGGACTGACAATTCTCGGGGGGAAGGGGGGGTGGGGGGTGCGAGAAGAGACTGGACAAAAATTGTACACCTATGGACGAGGACAGTGGGGGGGAGGGGTAAGGGCAGGTGGTGGGATGGGAACCGGGAGGCGGGGAGCTATGGGGGGAAAAAGAGGAACAACTGTAATAATCTGAACAATAAAGATTTATTTTTTTAAAAAGAAAACAAGTTATAGAGCTACAAAATAAAAGTATGTGGCTCTAATGGAGTTTATTATAAACTATACATATAGTTTTTAAACTAGTTAAGTTGTATTCCTTAAGGCATTCACTATACCGTATTTGTCCAAGGTGAGTTGAGTGGTCGTCAGTACTGTGGAAAACTTGGTTAATTATTGTTGATGCTAAACACCAGTTTTGATGGTGATCATAGCTTGGCCGTGAGGTTTGGTCTGCTTGCTTGCAAATTAACCAGTGTTCTTTGGTGTGTGGGATGAGAAATGTGACATTGATTTTGGAATTATGATCAATAGCCTTTGATCACACAATCCTATGACTTTCTTTTTGCAAGTGGTAACTGGCACAAGAAACACTTTCTATCTGTAAGAAGGAATATAAAGAAAAGATTTGGAGCTGGAGAGAAGTATATCTCTAATCAGTTAATTTTGTTATTTCATTAAGGGCTAGAAAAAAAGCTGAAGAATTGCTATTATAAAGGTTTAATACTTGGAGAATAGTGTAGGCAGGTCTCTATATATTAAATTGTTAAAAACAAAACAAAACAAAACAAAATAAAAGTTCCTTTAATGAGCCCAGTCTTACATTACCAAAGCTCTATAATAAATTGTTAAAAACAAAACAAAACAAAACAAAACAAAACAAAAGTTCCTTTAATGAGCCCAGTCTTACATTACCAAATGGTATGTCATAATTGCTCCCTGGATTTCCACCTACAAAAATATATTATTTAGTTAGGAATTAAATATTCTAGGATAAAATTACAATATTAATTTTATCCTAGAATATAGAAAAAATATAAATGAGAAATTTGATGGAGAACAATCTTCATATTTTGGATTCTTTTATCTTTTTGCTATTATTCCATGTTGCAGTTTTGATTCTTGGTTTTATCCACTCTATTATTGATTCCCTGTAAATCATTCGTCATTTTAGCTAGTGTGTAACTTCATTTCTGAACTGGTGCATTTTTATGTTTTTCATGTCTTTTAAAAAAATGGTTTCTGTGTCCTTTTTATGCTGTTGAAGCTCTATCTAAGCTCTACTTTTATTCTAAGTTAATTGACCATCCTTATAACTAGTATTTTGAACTCTGAATCCAGTAGATTGCTTGTCTCCATTTTGCTTAATTCTTTTTCTGGAGTTTTGTTCTGTTCTTTCATTTTGGGCACGTTTCTTTGTCTCATTTTGGCAGCTTCACTGTGCTTATTTCTATGTATTAGGTAGAACTGCTACATCTTCTGGGCTTGGCCTAATATAGTAGGTATCCTATAGGGTCCAGTGGCACAGCCTTCCTGATCACTCAAGCTGGGCACTTCAGGTGTATCCTCCCGCTCCCCACAAGTTCCTCCCCCTGCTGCCAAGTGGGCAGTGTACACACTCTTGTTGTAGTTGCGTCTTGATTGCTGTCGGCATGTCAATGGGAGGGAATTACCATCAGGCCAATTGATTGCCTGCTAGGACTGACCACTCTGGTGGATCAGCTGTGCAGGGGCCCACCCCACAGGGTAGGACTTACTTTGGCAGGGCTATGGTGCCCACTGAGTCTGCCCTTTGAGTGTATCACTGTGGAGGTATTGGGGTGGTGCTTCAGCATGGTTTGAAGCTGTCCATTAGGTGCACTGGTTCTGGGGTCCCCTGGGAGGTGCAGGCCAAGGCCAGCTGCCACTTGTGTTCTGCTTGGGGCCACCCAGCATGAGCTACAAAGCAATTTGCAAAGGACTGCTACTTGTGCTGGGCTTGGAGGTGCCCGGAGAGGGCAAGCTGTGAACCACAGCCAGCTGCCACTAGTGCTGGGACTGAGGCCACTTAGCAAGAGGTACGGGACGTGCTGAAGCCAGATGCTGGTTTTTTTTGAGAAATTTTAGGAAAGTCTGAGTGTGAACCAAGACAGGCCATTTGTATGAAAAAGCCATTGGAAACAGCTCAGGTGGGCCCAAATGTTAAGTGGGGTGGGGGTCTCAGGGACTCACCAAGGTGGGGAAAATGGTATGAGCCAGGTTGGTGGAGACTCAGATATAGTGCCCATCTGGCAGCTCTATGAGGGATGGGCTCAGAAAAGGAACAGTGGCCTCTATCAGCACTTCTGTCTGGGAGAAAGCTGCGCCTCCAGCTCTCATCTTAATGCCAGACACTTCAGTTCTGCCCCATATATCTCTGGTGCCTTTTGAGCTGCTTCCCCAGCATTGGAACACAGAGGGAGGGAGTCCGAGGAAGTCTGTGCTGGGGCCCTTTAAGAGAAGACCCTGGAACTTCAGCAGCCCTCTGTCTTAGCCACAATCACCACAGGTCTTCACAGCCAGACGTTATGGGCACTCTTCCTGACACTGGAACCGTGGGTTTGGGTTCGCTGACCTAGTTGGGGGTTGGGCCTCTCACTCCTCATGGGTTCCTTCAGAGCGGAGATATCCCTCCCAATTTTTAGCCGCCACACATGGTTTCTGTGTCTCTGTCTCTCCTACCAGTCTTGATGAAGCTGCTTCTTCATTTGTTTTCATGTGTGGCTTCTTCTTTAAATCTCTAGTTGTAGGACTTCTATTCAGGTAAATTTTAGGTTGTTCTGAATGATGCCTGTTCTGTAGTTTAGTTGTAATTTTGATGTGGTTGTGTGAGAAGGTGAGTACCTCATTTACCTATGCTGCCATCTTGACCAAAGCTGTATCTTTAGAACAAACATTTTTCTTCCCTTGGGAATATATCACTGGCTATTAATGAAACATCTTGATTCATTATAGGTATCTTGAAACAAAATTTCATAAACAATCTCATTTGTATATTGAAGATTACTAATATGGAAGTCTTTTGACAAAACTCCAGTAGTTCATAATTAATTTATTTCTTCAGTATAGCAAAGGATATGCATTAATATGGGAATCTGTTATTTAGCTGCAGATTGACTAAATAGAATTACATTTTAAGGAATTAATCTATACAAAAACTATGCCAAAGCACTTCATGGGCATTATATCATTAGTCTTTGTAATAACCTCACTCTCAGCTTTAAGTCTGTATCTTATTACAGAGAGAAGCCAAATGAATAATCATTAGCAACTTTTTGATAATATGCTTCTATCTATAATAGAAGAAAATTCATTGTAGGTGGTTAAAACATTAATTTGAAATTTATTTTGTTTTTCTTATAAAACACTAAGAATGAATTTCCAGTATACTAGTAAAAGCTGCACCAAACTAATTTGGTTTGAGTGATAATGTTGCAGGATAAAGATAGAAAAAGTAATGACTGTACAGCAAACACCATTACTTTTATACCTGAGCATAGTTGCCTAGACCTTGTTTATCCTATTATTGTTCAAAAGTTTGTAATGGTCTTTATTATCCATGAATGAGTGAGATCATGTGGTATTTTTCCTTCATTGACTGGCTTATTTCACTTACAGCTAAGGCAATTTTACCTATTTCTAAGCCTACCATTTTTTGAGTAATGTTTTTATTTTAGAACAGTTTTACATTTCTTGAGAATTTATGAAGATGGTACATAGAATTCCATATATCCGGTACCTAGGTTTTTCTATTATTAAGTTCTTACTTTAGAACGATGCAGTTGTCATAATTAATGATCTAATATTTATACATTATTATTTTTATTTATTTTTAATCCTCACCCAAAGATATTTTTCTACTGATTTTTAGAGACAGTGGAAGAGATAGGGAAAGATAGAGAGAAATATTGATGTGAGAGAAACACATTAATATAAATAAGCAACATATCACAATGCTGACCTATTTTTCACCAAGAGAAAAACATTGCTTATTTTAATTAATCAATGGAGCAGTTACTATTATTTGTTAGGTACTGATCTGGCATTGGGTATATGACTGAAAAAAATAAACAAAAAGTCCCCCCTCAAGGAATTTATATGGTGATAAACAAGATTGTAAAATATATAGTATGACACATAGTAATGAGTACTAAGAAAATAGTAAATGAAAGGGGTAGAGAGAATGTTAGCAGGGAGTGGTGGTCAGTTTTAGATATGGTGGCCAAGGAGAGCCTAAATGAGATGATGTCTTTTGAGTAAAGACTGGGAAGAGGTAAGGTAGCAATATTCCTTTTAAAAGTATTTGTCCTAAAAATTACTTTATAAGATAGTATAGGTAGTTTGTTGTTTACTTGGCATTGTGTAACTATTGTATTGACATTATTGGTTGTGTCTTGTTATCAGCCCAGTTTTAATAATTTTTATATTTTCTGTGTGTCTGTGTTTTTTAGGTTCCCTTTTCCTTTTACTGATGCCTAGAGAAGTTAGAAGCATTTTGTTAAGTCTTTTGAGAAGAGTAGCATCCTTGTCATTCAACTTCTTGGCTTCAGAATATTGCGAGACAGAATCTGGACTATAGTGTTACTCTCCTGTTAAGGAAATGCATAATGTCAGAAGACTAGGGCATTCTCATTTTCTCTAAAGAAGACAGTCCCTAAATCTCATCTCATTATCGCATCCAACTCAAAGCCCAGATTTTGTAGGTTATGAACAATTCTCTTCATTGGTCAAGATGTGGTTTCCCTTGACTAAGCTACCTAAAACCAAAACTTATGTGTCCACATTCCCAACACTCAATGGTGGAGAGAAATCAGATTTACAACTTGGTTGAAAATACTTTATTTAAAGCATGGTGTTATATACGTATATGTCTTCTACTATGTATCCTGTGAGGAATTGGTTAACATTTGAAGCACTTTAGTTGGCAGTCCATCCACTAGAACTCACCCTGCAGCTATGATAAGCCCTTTAATTATCTTTATCTCACCACCAACAAAGGGATTATTAATTAAGATAATTGACTTTAGAGATGATTACTCACTCGTGAAATAAGTTATGTTTAAGTTATGTGAACTGTCTAGAAATGTTATACACTCACCTCTGCCCTTGCATGAACAAGATCTAACAATCTAGTGACTTAAGTAGCCTTTTCTTTCTGTTTCCAATTCCTTTGCAATGGCACTCAAGGCCTGGGATTTTGTATAGCTCTGTGTTTAGACATATGGAGGGGCTCATTGACTTAATGCAACTCTAAGTGTAGCTGAATCCTGCTGTTTCATTTGTTTATAGTGGGTCCTTCCATGCATGGTGTGGATAGAGCTTCCAAACGGCACAGGAACTGAACTTTTATTGCGTTCATAGAAAAGGTTGTATAGTAAGGCACGTAACAAAACACATGTATGGCAGAATTTGATCAAGAAAGCAAATTTGTAGGAGGTGAACATTTAGCTTTCATTTACGTGTAACAACTGGAGGCCAAAGATACTTATAAAAAGAATCTAAGAATGAGGTTAGTTCACAATTACTGTAGTAGAAAAGTCCATTTGAAAAGGGGAGAAAGGAAGTACATGGCAGTAAATGGTTGTAGCCGTGACTGAGTTTCATTGGTGGGACTTCCTGTTCTAGCAGTTTCAGGTCCTGCTTTCTCTCTGCAAGGAGCTTCCGTGCCCGATGTCATGGTGGCCACATCTGTTCTTGGCCTTGGTAGTTGTGAACCGTTCTTCCCCTTTCCTATGGTGCCGATCTGGAGGCCTTGGGGATTCCTTTTCAGAGTGTGCAGTTATAAGCAGTTCTCTGTCCCGGGCTGGGACAGGGAACTCGGGGTGGATGGTGGTGACCAACCTCCCGTGGCGCTGGGGCAGGGGACTGTGACCTTTTGCCGGCTACCTGGGGGCAGGGGTGACTCCCCCTGTTACACTCCCTGGGGATGCCAGGGCTCGTACACTGGGGAAGCCCCATGCTCAGGTGCCGGGCACTCGTGAGGAACCCGCCCCGCACCCATGTGGCCTCTTCCGGCTGAGTTGGGCCACAGCCGCCAGAACCGCAGGGGCTGTGAGGTCGGCCGGGAGAGAGCACGCTGTCAGCCCAGCTTCCGTGCAGTGCCACTGGGTGGCCCAGAGGCCCACATTGCGCCTGGGCCCACAGCTTCTGGCTGCATTCACCGCATCTCCATGTGGGAACTCAGGCACCCTGACTCAGGTGGAGGGGGGCACACTGGGGTCCGGGGGCCCAGGTGCTGCCCAGGGCCCAGAGGTCATCTGGGACCTGCTCTTCCATGCCAGACTCTCACGCTTCGATCGCCAGGCCTAGGGACCACACCCATGCATGAATTTCATGCACCGTGCCTCTTGTCAATAATAAGAAAAGCTGTGATCAACGTTTGTGTGCATATTTTTGTGTGGACATATATTTTAAAATCATTTGGGTAAACACCTAAGATTATGATTGTATGGTAAGGCTATTTTTAGCTTTGTAAGAAACTGCTAAACTGTATTCCAAAGTGGCTTTGCCATTATGCATTCTTACCAGCAATGAATTAGAGTGACTGTTGCTCCTCACCAGCCATTAGTATTGTCATATTTATTTTAATTTTAGGCATTCTAATAAGTGTGCAATGGTATCTCATTATTTATTTGTAATGTCCTAATGACAAATGATGTTGAGCATCTTTTAATATGTTTATTTGCCCGGCCAATGTTGCCCAGTGGCTGAGTATCAACCTCTGAACCAGGAGGTCATGGTTATTTTGATTTCAAATACTTTATCAGATATATGTTTTGAAAATATTCTCTCCTAGCCCTCCTAGCCTGACCGGTGTTGCTCAGTGGTTGAGCATTACCTATGAACCAGAAGGTCATGGTTTGATTCCTGGTCAGGGCAAATGCCCAGGTTGTGGGCTTGAACCCCAGTGTGGGGCATGCAGAAGGAATCAAACCCAGGACTCTTCAGTCCGCAGGCCTACACTTTATCCACTGAGCCAAACCGGCTAGGGCGTATAGATACTGTTCATTTCCAAAATGAGGTTACATACACTTACAGTACAGTTAGATCTTTTTGTTTATTCGGCATCCATTCCCTGATCCCTTAAATTATTTTTAAAAAACTTGTATACATTAATATTTATTCTTTGTGTTATACTTTCTATGAGTTTTGATAAATATGCAGGGATGGACAAAAGTAAATTTACACATGTAAGTATGTGAAACACAGTTTATTCTTGTATTATTTTTTATTTATGGTATTATCTTCCATATGTACAACTGTAAACCTACTTTTGCCCCCACCCTGTATATTGTCATGCATCTACCATTATATTATCATGAGTCACTGTCCTAAAACATCCCCTGTGATTTACTTATACTTATATCCCTTCTGCCTCAAACCCTGAAATCACTGATCTTTTTACTGATTATAGTTTTGCTATTCCAGAATTTCATACAATTGGAATCATGTTGGCTTCTTTCATTTAGCAATATGTTTAAAAAAAAATGTTCTATTGTCCTAGCCGGTTTGGCTCAGTGGATAGAGCGTCAGCCTGCAGACCAAAGGGTTCTGGGTTCAGACTGGTTAAGGGTATGCACCTCAGTTGCAGGCTCTTCCCTGCCCAGGCCCTGGTTGGGATGCGTGCAGAAGGCAACCAATCTATGTGCTTCTCTCACGTCTATATTTTTCTCTGTCTTTCCTTCTCTCTTCCATTCTCTATAAAAATCAATGAAAAAATATCCTCAGGTGAGGATTAAAACAAATCCTATTGATTTTTTTTTTTAGGGAGAGAGAGAGGAAGGGAGAGGGAGAGAGAGAGAAACCTCTATCAGCTGCCTCCTGCATACCCCTTGTCGGGGATTGATCACCTCCTACAAATTTCGATCGCCACCACCTAGGCATGTGCCCTGACCTGGAATGGAACCAATGACCTCTAGGTGCATTGGACAACTCAACCAACTGAGAAACACTGGCCAGGGCTAGCAATATGTGTTTAAGATCCACCTAAGATCCATTATTTTTGTGCCTTGATAGCTCATTTCTTTTTATCACTAAATAATATTCCACTGTATATATATATAAACCAAATTTTATGGTTGGAGCATTGTCCCATGCACTGGAAGAGTGGGTTCAATTCCTGGTCAGGGTACATACTTAGGTTGTGGGTTTCATCTTTAGTCAGGGCTCATATGGGAGGCAACAATCGATGTGTTTTTCTCATCAATGTCTCTCTCTCTCTCTCTCTCTCTCTATATATATATATATATATATATATGTGTGTGTGTGTGTGTGTGTGTGTGTGTGTGTGTGTGTGTGTATAATTGACTTTAGAGATGATTACTCACTCGTGAAATAAGTTATGTTTAAGTTATGTGAACTGTCTAGAAATGTTATACACTCACCTCTGCCCTTGCATGAACAAGATCTAACAATCTAGTGACTTAAGTAGCCTTTTCTTTCTGTTTCCAATTCCTTTGCAATGGCACTCAAGGCCTGGGATTTTGTATAGCTCTGTGTTTAGACATATGGAGGGGCTCATTGACTTAATGCAACTCTAAGTGTAGCTGAATCCTGCTGTTTCATTTGTTTATAGTGGGTCCTTCCATGCATGGTGTGGATAGAGCTTCCAAACGGCACAGGAACTGAACTTTTATTGCGTTCATAGAAAAGGTTGTATAGTAAGGCACGTAACAAAACACATGTATGGCAGAATTTGATCAAGAAAGCAAATTTGTAGGAGGTGAACATTTAGCTTTCATTTACGTGTAACAACTGGAGGCCAAAGATACTTATAAAAAGAATCTAAGAATGAGGTTAGTTCACAATTACTGTAGTAGAAAAGTCCATTTGAAAAGGGGAGAAAGGAAGTACATGGCAGTAAATGGTTGTAGCCGTGACTGAGTTTCATTGGTGGGACTTCCTGTTCTAGCAGTTTCAGGTCCTGCTTTCTCTCTGCAAGGAGCTTCCGTGCCCGATGTCATGGTGGCCACATCTGTTCTTGGCCTTGGTAGTTGTGAACCGTTCTTCCCCTTTCCTATGGTGCCGATCTGGAGGCCTTGGGGATTCCTTTTCAGAGTGTGCAGTTATAAGCAGTTCTCTGTCCCGGGCTGGGACAGGGAACTCGGGGTGGATGGTGGTGACCAACCTCCCGTGGCGCTGGGGCAGGGGACTGTGACCTTTTGCCAGCTACCTGGGGGCAGGGGTGACTCCCCCTGTTACACTCCCTGGGGATGCCAGGGCTCGTGCACTGGGGAAGCCCCATGCTCAGGTGCTGGGCACTCGAGAGGAACCTGCCTCGCACCCATGTGGCCTCTTCCGGCTGAGTTGGGCCGCAGCCGCCAGAACCGCAGGGGCTGTGAGGTCGGCATGGAGAGAGCACGCTGTCAGCTCAGCTTCTGTGCGGTGCCACTGGGTGGCCCAGAGGCCCACACTGCACCTGGGCCCACAGCTTCTGGCTGCATTCACCGCATCTCCATGTGGGAACTCAGGCGCCCTGACTCAGGTGGAAGGGGGCACACTGGGGTCCGGGGGCCCAGGTGCTGCCCAGGGCCCAGAGGTCATCTGGGACCTGCTCTTCCATGCCAGACTCTCACGCTTCCATCGCCAGGCCTAGGGACCACACCCATGCATGAATTTCATGCACCGGGCCTCTTGTCAATAATAAGAAAAGCTGCGATCAACGTTTGTGTGCATATTTTTGTGTGGACATATATTTTAAAATCATTTGGGTAAACACTTAAGATCATGATTGTATGGTAAGGCTATTTTTAGCTTTGTAAGAAACTGCTAAACTGTATTCCAAAGTGGCTTTGCCATTATGCATTCTTACCAGCAATGAATTAGAGTGACTGTTGCTCCTCACCAGCCATTAGTATTGTCATATTTATTTTAATTTTAGGCATTCTAATAAGTGTGCAATGGTATCTCATTATTTATTTGTAATGTCCTAATGACAAATGATGTTGAGCATCTTTTACTATGTTTATTTGCCCGGCCAGTGTAGCCCAGTGGCTGAGTATCAACCTATGAACCAGGAGGTCATGGTTATTTGTCATCTGAATTTCTTCTTTGGTAAGATATATGTTTGTTTCAACCTTGTGTCCACTTTTTAATAGGATTATTTGCTTCCTTGTTGTTTTAAGTGATCTTTTTATATTTTGATTATATGTTTATTTGCCCGGCCAATGTTGCCCAGTGGCTGAGTATCAACCTCTGAACCAGGAGGTCATGGTTATTTTGATTTCAAATACTTTATCAGATATATGTTTTGAAAATATTCTCTCCTAGCCCTCCTAGCCTGACCGGTGTGGCTCAGTGGTTGAGCATTACCTATGAACCAGAAGGTCATGGTTTGATTCCTGGTCAGGGCAAATGCCCAGGTTGTGGGCTTGAACCCCTTCTCCCTTCCTTTCTGAAATCAACAAAAATATATTTTAAAACATATGCTCTCCTAGTTTTTTGTTGTAGTTGTTGTCATTATCTTTTCTTTCTCTTAATTCTTTTTTGAAGACCAGAAGTTTTTAATTTTAATACAATCAAACATCAATTTTTTCTTTCATGGATTATGTTTTTGCTGTTATATCTAAAAACTCATTATGAAATGAAGTTACATGTATTTTCTCCTACATTGCAAGCATTTTATAATTTGCATTTTAATTTTAGTTCTGTAGCTATTTTGAATTAATTTTTGTGAAAGGTGTAAAATCTGTGTCTATGTTTGTTGCTATTTATTTATTTGTTGTATTTGAACATTTCAGCACCATTTGTTGACCAGATTATCCTTCCTCCACTGGTTGAATTTGTTTCTTAGTCAAAGATTAGGTGACTGTATTCATATAGGTTTCTTTCTGGATTCTCTGTTGTGTTTCATAGACTTATGTATCTATTTTTTGTCAATACCTTCTGACTATATCATCATAGCTATAGTAAGTCTGGAAACCTCAGTAGAGTGAGTCATCTTTGCAACTCTTAAATATTATGTTGATTAATATAGGTCTTTTGTTTTCCACATAAACTTTAGCATCAGTTTGTAGATATGCACACAATAATTTGTTGGGATTTTGCTTGGGATTGCATTGAGCCTGTCTTGCTATCCATGAATATGAGCTATCTATTTATTAAGATTTTATTTGGTTTCTTTCATTAGCATTTTTTAGTTTTTCTCCTATAGATTTTGTCACATTTTGTTAGATTTACACCTAAGTGTTTTATTTATGGATTGGTGCTAATGTAATGGTATTGTGCTTTAAATTTCACATTCCAATTTTTCATTGCTGGTATATAAGAAACTATTTAAAGATATGTATATCCATATATATAGATGTCTGTCTGTCTATCTATCTATCTATCTATCTATCTAATCTATATACTGTGTACTTAATGTAATTTATGATTAACAGTTTGGAATCCAAATCAAATCTTCCTTTTCAATCACCAAGCAAGTACTTTTTGGTTATTCTATTTTTGTGGTTTTAGGATTACATCAGTGAACAAAATTAACAAAAGTCTGATTTCCTATTTGTGCAATTTTCCCATTATACTATTTTTACTACTGCACACTCCCTAGAGAAAGCAACGGGTGGAGGTGTGAAAATCACATTAGAAAATAATGTTGTGTCCAGATGTAAGAATATGGGCAGATAGGAACATCAGGCTGAGGAGCACAGACATCATTCAATATTATTTTTTACTTATTTCTCCTTCACCTCTTAAAAATGTTCCAGCTGAGATTAGAAAACAATGAATAGGATAAGGATAGAGATTTTGGGTGTAAAGGGGAAGGGAAGGATGTGACCAAACTGGGCAAAGACTGAATGTCATAGATAAGAAAAAGGGAGTCTCTGGTTAGTCAAAGTTTTGAGCCTATTATTAGAAAAGACAATGATTTCTTTTCTGGATATACATTATCTTTAGAGTTCTGTAGAGCACCCAAATTGTTTTGTACAGGAGGAAGTAGGAAGTTGAGATTAGAGCTTCGGAGACACTTGGTGGT
>NW_005363247.1:3856966-3871372 GCF_000412655.1 Myotis brandtii
AATAATTTTTACAAAGAATGATGTAAAAAACAAAAGGCTCTGAGTCTGATGAGGCAAGGTGGACTTTCATCTTCATAGGGTTCAACATTAGAGCAAATTGGGTTGTCCGGTCATTTTTGCCTGTAGATCGCAGACCTATGATCACTGGGGGCTCACTGTCAGATTGGGATGCACCTGATTGTAGGATGTCTGCCTTTTCAAGTTTTCCTGAAAGCAGAACTATGAGCTTGTGGTGTTCATTCTGTGCCATCAGTAAACGTGGGGTAGTGCTATTCCCAATCCACAACTGCTACTTGAAACACAAGGGAAAACACTTTTTTCCTTTTAGTATTATAGTGATTAAAGTGCTTTTAAAGAAAAAAGACCTAAAATTTGAAACCAGGCATGTAAGACAGCTTTAAATTATGTGATTCACACTTATGCCAGATGCTGCTAGAGGAATTCCTTGGTTTCTCATTAACATGGAGCACTCCCTTTAGACTTCACACATAGTGGCCACTCACAAGCACATACACATTCATGCAAATGCTAGGAATGATCAACTACATGCATTCATCTGTACAAGTTCCAACAGTGAAAATTCAAGAAAACAATTCATTTCAAGAAGATGCGCTGCTGTGGAAAAGCTGTCATTCTTTTCCGAGCCTTAATGTGCTTGGAATGAATGTTCTTAATGAATGTGGCTAATTGTTTTGTGATGTTATTTCTGAGTTTATTCAAGATCCATTTATAGAGGCACTGCTTACACGTAGATAAAATTAAGAACTTTTATTTTAGGTGAAACTGATGATTGTTATTAACAGAAATGTTAATTTCTCTTGATAACTGCTTTTGTGCACAGAATGCTTGCATTTATAGTACCATAGCTTAAATGGTCACGTACAGATTTATACTAATAACTGCTTTCAAGTAACAGTTTGTTTCACTTTTTCAATTTCTGATTGTGCCCTACTTGATGGTTTGATCTTCAGTTTTATTTACTTATGTTTTTACATGATGGTTATTGAATTAACACATGGTCATTTTTATTGAATTCTGTGAGTAGACTACTTTGCTAGGTCCTGACTATTTATAGTTTAAGATTAGAGAAGATTTGGTTGGTTGGTGTCAAATCCCTAATGTATTTTGTCCAGAGACTAGAGAATTCCTTCTCTCTCTCTTTTACAAACCAAAAAAAAAACATGAAGAAAACGGGAGATGAATTAAGTATATCATAAATATGAACATTGCTACACTAAAAATATTCTTCCATTTAAACAAAAGTGATTAGGTAACACAGATCAAATCTTTATATTTGTTTGAATTTTTATCATGTACCCATTTACCTGTCTTCCTATTGCTTGATCTATGTATTTATAATTCATTTGCTTTCTTTCTCCTAGGTGTGTATTGAAGAAATACATTTTATCAGTTAACGGATAAAATAATTTTTTGCTTTGCCTTAGTAAATGTAATACTGAAGGCATAGTTTTAATTTAAAAGAGACTATAAGACTTTCTATAACCTCTAGACTATGCTCTATAATTAAGTTGTTTTGCTTTCAAAGGGAATGTAATCCCTGTGAGGGTAAGGCTATCATGCAATTTCTTTCTTTATAGTCCTTATACAGTTATGATTCTGCCTATAATGAGTATGGAAACATTGACAAACTTATAAATATATTCAGCCTGGCAATATGTAGAACTTGTAAAAGTTAAACAAAATAATAGGTAGTTATCAAATTGTTCTTTCCAAAGAAGAAATGTAAAAGGCATTTTAAAACTACAAAATATGAAAATATTACAGAATATGAAACTGAGCACTATTAAAATTCAGTCCAACACCTAAACTGACATTCTCCTTCTTTCAGGGATATTTTTGAAAATAATCTTTTTTTCATTATCAGCTAATAACTGTCTAAATACATACATCATTGTGCAGAGGATAAATGGTTCCTCTGGAAGCTATTTTCTTTTTTAATCAAAGAAATAGTATTCAAATGGATAGAATTATGAAAGAATAGACTGATAGAAATAATGAAAGATACTGCACAGAAAGCATGGATCATACACACACACACACACACACACACACACACATATATATATATACATATATATTTACATTAATGTCAAGTAAATTTTTTATTTCTGGTTGTAGAGTAGGTATTGACTGTTGGATTAATTCTTCTTGAATGGTCAAGATTTCTTGGAGGAGTAGTTCAGACATTTTTTTTTTTTTGGAGGAAGGTAAGATTTCTAGGTCTTAGGGATTTGGTAAATTGGTAAATAGGACATAATGAAGCTTTTCTTAAATAAATTCTTAGGCATATAATTATGAGAACCATGAGGTGTAGCCAATTTAACTGGAAACATATATTTTTTATATTATGAGAGAAAGGACAATCTATCAAAAGGTAGCTTTAAAAAATTGTAAATTTGCAGAGAGATTCCATGAGTTTAGCAAAGTCTTTAGGAAATTCTCCTTTTCCCTCATGTCACTGAACCAAATGAAAAATTGAATTGTTGAATCAAGAGACACAGCTCTATGCTTTAAAAATTCTAATGGAGAAAATATTATCAACATTTAATTTAAAGAAATCATTCTATACTAAGCAAATAATTTCTCTTTCTATCTCCCTAACATCATTCAACTATACTTTTGTAAATTATACTCTTCCTGGAACTATTAAAATAATCTAATTCTGATTCTAGTTACAGCTGTCACTTAATCTATTCCTGATAAATTGTCACACTTGTAACTTTGTTCTTTTTCTCAGTTTTAAAATTGCACAATGTTAGTGAAATGTTTAGACAAGTAACCTTATGAAGGAAGAAGTGTAGGTTAAAATAAATGTAACATTATATAATTTTGTGTTGTCTCTGCAAATAGTTTAAAAATAAAAGAGAATAAAATTACTTATTTGACATTTCAAAGCATTGAAATAAGCCTTGATCATACCTATAGTTATTATAACCTCCCACGATCTACCGTTGAAAGAATTTTATTTATAGGTGGAATTCATCATTAGCAGGTATATCAACTGTATTTGCTAGTTTTTGAAGCACTTTTTCTCCTTTAAATTTTTTTGTTTGAACATCACTTTATGATTCTCATAATTAGTACACAAATATACCAAATTAGAATATAGTTTGGAGAATAGGTCATCAAACTAAAGAGAACTACAATGTATACAATGTTATAAATAGTCACATAATTGAGAAAGACTAGTTATTTTCCCAAATATTTTAAACCTTTGGATAACTAGAACATATGGGTTAAAAATTAAAATTTAGGGCTGAATTTTTCAGTCTTTTATACAGATGATTTCCTCCATCTGCATAGATCACATCTGCTCTCTCTTTGGGAGTCATTTTTATTATAATAGCAATATTTTAATTGTGCATATTGCTCTTTCATTTATGATTAAAATATTAGGGATCGTTTCCCTTCTTGTTTACAATAAGCAACTCAGATATTTATAATGTACAATATTCCTTGAAGCCTTAATGCCCACCTCTTTTTTGAGGTAGGTACTTATTAATGCAATTCAATGTAGCAATGATCGCATGTCTATAGTATCCGCACGCCAGCAGACTCTGCAGCTGTACTGTGTGTAGTTTGCATTCAGAGAGAATTGGCCTCCGAGTGTCAGAGAGAATGTATTCAAAGGTGCCCTACATATGGCTGTTGATAATAAAATGAGGGGTGTAATTAAATGCAGTGAAAGAGTTAAAGCTAGAAATCAAATACATTTTAGTTTTACTGTGATATGATGCAATCATTACTGCTTCTTAAAAATAGGATTTTAATTTAAATTGCTTTCTCATTTGATTTATTATTCTGAATATAGAGGGATTTCTTTGTATATTTTTGAGAACCTGAAGAGAGAAAGTGGCATGGAAACATCTGGATCACACCACAGAATTTTAGTAGCTGTAGTGATCCCGTAAGATTCCCAGGAAAGGACAATAACTAGCAAAGTCAGCAGTCCTAACCTTACTGTTACTCCATTCAGAAATCATCCCCCCTGGTGCTTTTTCCTGGGTCTCCCATGCTTTCAGAGCCGGACTTTCCAATGTGAGATATAGCATTGGACAGATGGCATTAAATTCAGTTATTCCTGATACGGTATATTTAGTTCTTCTGCAACACCAAATTGAACCAGTTGTCATTTTCAATGGGTGAAAGTTAAACTCTCAGTGGAAAGGAGACACAACCCTGAAGTAGGCGGCAGAAAAGACTGAGAAGAATACAGTCAGTATATTTTTCAGAAAGCAAAATTACTATGTAATGAAATATGTATAATAATTCCATGGAATAAGGTTACTTTATGAGTAAAATATGAATTGAATAAGAGAACAAGAACACTTAAGAAGCTTATTTGAGAGTTCAGCATGACATTCCTGGTTGAGGCTGAATTTTTCCCTACGGTGGATCTTAAGTATAAATTCTGTTTTTTATGAAATATATTCTAAATATTAAATATTCTTATTTTGGCATATTTTAATGTTAGTACAAGTTACTGTTGACTGGTAGTCAATTTCATAGATTCACTATAATAGGCCCAAACTAGAAAACCTATTCTAATTTAAGAATATAGTACCATTTATTTTAATATTTGACTTCTAAAAATGATTTTGTTACCCTTTTATGAAATTATTTGGGGAAGAAGTGATATTATCAAAGTTTTAGTTTCATGGAGAAGAATTTTTAAATTAAATATTTCTGGTTTATTATATCTGGTCACATTATGATTTGGATAATATCTTCCAATCTCACTTTCTTAAAACAACTGAACAACAAACAAACAAACAGAGATTTCAAATTTGCTAGTATGTTCACTTTTGGTATATGAGTATGCCACCCTGACATTACAATATCTGATCAAAATTCTCATTTACTATGTCTATGTATTAAATCCATTCTTCAAAGTATATTCTGAATGTAAAAATGAAAATAGACATTTTATATGCAGTCTGAGCTAGAAAAAGGTGCTGATACTGTAATTAATATTGTACCATAATATCTTTTTAATCTATCATGCTGCCTTTTTGCCCTTTATGTTATGTCAGAAAGTAGTGTAATGAATGAGTGTGTCTGTGAGTATCAGCTCGGATTTGGTGAAAAGTGAGGCAACATGACATTTAACGTGATTAAGGCAGGTATAGATTCAGGTTTATTAGCTTTCACCCAATCAGATGTAAACCCAATGATGATAAAGCGTCACAGTTTTAAAAATATGGCTTTTCCCCTCCCTGAACTTATTTTAAAGCTCAATTTGAATAAGGTAGTTGATTATATACTTAAGAATTAGCTGTCTTTGTAATGTTTCCCAGGAAGATAACTCACAATAGTAAAACGTCAGAATATTCAACATTTTAGGAGAAAAACGAGGGATATATTATTAAATCAGAGAAGAATTGGCGTCAATCTGACTTGAAACAGCTGTTTAGGGGATTAGTGTAGAGTGTCTTTTCAAGTCCTGAGAGTTGTCCTTCATTTTCATATCAGAAGGGGGCACTAGTGGTCCACTTTTAATAACAGGGACGCCTTTTTCTTCTGTTCTACAACATTTGATAATAAATAAATATAATTTTCTATTTAATGTTGAGGCAATTAAGATTGTAAATAGATATTGGTAGGTTAAAAAGTTAAGTAATTGGAATTTTGTTTATAAAAATAGCCTTATGCCTTTTTCTTTGTATCTAAGTATACGGCACAAAATTAGGAAGTTTTGTTGTAGCTAGACTAGAGTACCGATTCTTATTGTTTAATGCTCACACTAATGACTGGGGTAATTTTACACACACACACACACACACACACACACACACACACAATTTCAGTGAACTATATTTTAATCTCTCACCATTCACTGAACTGGAGCCACTGCTCACAATAAAGCACTTTACTGTTTATATACCTTGCATATCAGTATTTATTTCCAATATCAATTGTGACTTAAAAGAAATTAACATAATACATTATCCTATAATTTCCAGTTTGATTAAACAAACAGTCCATGCGCATACTTAATGGGAGGACTACACTTCACTTTTCTTCAGGTCTCCATTGAAGATAAGCTGCAGATACCGTGGGTAAGCTCACTGACTGGCATCCCTGTGTCCAGATGATCTGTTTAGAATAAATGTGGCTGGACAATGTGTATTCTAAATCCACAACTTGAGTAATTGAAGAACTTCAGAGATGCAACAAGAGGTGGGATAGCTGTCCTCATCCGAGCTTTAGCAGGCAGGCGTGTGAGCACCTAGAGAAAGAGAATAAATGAGAACTGACAGCCTCTTCAGTATTCTTGTCTGCATTTAGCAAGATTTCCCCCTCTCCCCAGAGCCTTCCATATAAGTGTTAAGATGGTGAGACATGCATTATGTTTTACGTTTTTGGTTAAGTTTTGCAGAAAATCATATGTCTCAGTAGTACTTGTATTATAATGGAAAAAGGTGTGATGAAAAACCCTCCAAAAATGAAATCCACTTGTCAGTTTGAATTTGACATGTTTTTATTACATAGTAAAACCTGTCAGCTAAAATTTTAGAGATTTACACCTAAGTTGTGACTGAAAACAGGTAATTGTCTTTTCAAAACAGGTATTTTGAGTATATAAATGTAAATTTTGGTAGCTGTGACCATGTAGAATTATCTATTTTGCTTGCAGAGTGAACTTTAAAATTTAAGAAATGGTTCTGGTATTTAAAAATACTGAGAGTAGCCCTGGCAGTATGGTTCAGTGGTTAGAGTACTGGCACCTGCACTGAAGGGTTGGGGGTTTGAGTCCCAGTCAAGGTTGCTCCCCCCACTCCTGTCCACTTGTGTGTGGGAGGCAACCAGTCAATATGTCTCTCCCATCCATGTTTCTCTCTCCCTCTCCCTTCCTCCCTTCCACTCTCTCTGAAAAGCAATAGAAAAAATATTCCCTGATGAGGATTAACAAAACAAACAAACAAACAAAATACTGAGAGTAACTTAAGAGAGTGAGAACATAGGCAACTTTATTTTTAAACAAATGTTTACAGGTATTTATTTGAACTTTGTCCAGTCAACTTACAATGCCACTAGCACATATTAAAGAATATACCTTTCCTAGATTTCATAATGCAATGTAAGTACTAATTTGATGCTCAAATATTTAAGATTACTCTTATATTTGATTAATATTACTAAATAAAACTGTCCCCAATAAACAAAATGTTTTATAGATATTTAAATCTTTAATATAAAAATTTGTTTTCTACATGTTAAGAAATTGATTATTTTTCTTTAAAGCTGATGGTATGGTGCCAAGTTTCTGAAGCACAGCTTGAAATTATTTCTCTAGAAAAAATGCAGCTAGGAGGAGAATTCCCTTGGTATATTAGGACCACCTTATTTCTCTTGGATCTCTGATTTTAAAACATCGCCATTACTTTGCTTTCTTCTTGCATCTTGAATATGAGAGGGTGAAGGAGAGGGGGAGAAAGAGGCAGAGAGAGATAAGGAAAGAAGGGAGGAGAGAAAGAAAAGCATAAAAGAAGGAAAAAATGTAATGTCAGAAGGAATTAGAGAAGAAAAGAGAAAGAGGGAGAGTGTTTTGGAGAGGTAAACATTGTGATGAATTGACACCGGTAGATTTTTGGTTCTAGCTGAGAACAGTGTGATCCTGGCAGCAGCTGGAGGATAGCACATCTCAACTTCCAGAACAACATGATTTAAAGAAGCTGTGTGACTCAGAGGATAGTTTTGGCATTGAGTTTGTGAGAAAAGGAAGTTTTTGCCTTTGTATTGCTCTTCACATATAAGAGAAAATCATTTTTCTGCCAACATAGATAAAAAAGCTGTCCAATTATTACAATGCCAGCTTTCTCTTTACAAATATCAAGTGTAATTAAAGGAAAAAGCTAAATATTATAGAGAAAATAAGATGGGAAATGTTGGCTGTTGGAAATTGGCTTGGTATGGGCTTTGTGGATGGATGGCATTTACTAAATTGTACCAACTCTGCTGTACGTTTTTAGACAGCATTAAAGGCTGAATTATTGATTTGCCTGTTCTTCGGCATTAGAGGCAGCCACGAAAGGATGTATCATCTGCTCAAATATTTTTCCCTGATCATTTTTCATCAGCCTCTTCTACAACCAGGCATGTTTTGGCTGTGAGTAGTCATATACCAGAAGCTTCCCATGTTATGTTATAGTCCTGTGCACCTTTTATTTTTAACCATTATATCTTATGGGCCTATTCTATATTCTTCTGACCTTTGCCTAAAGGGCTGGGGCTAATTTGTGTGGTCCATTTACTGGCATTTGCTATTATTCAGGTTTCTCTGCTTTTCCTTAATGCCTACTTAAATATTTTCTCATCTTACCCTTAAGCAAAATGTCAAACTCTTGGCAGGCAAAACATGGCACTTCCTTGAATAAAAAGAAAGCAATATCCATTTCAGCACTTCATTTATCTGTTTAGTGGTAATGTGCATCCTTTGGGCCTTGTGTAAATACTGAGCGAGCATCCACCTGAAACAGTACATTCTTAGCTGATGAAAGCAGAGCACACACACAAAAAAAGATATATTCAACCTTATGTGTGTGTGTAAATTTGTTTATATAGCATTTTTTTCTTGTCCTATGCACTCCAATAGGCTGTGAGGAAAAGAAAGTGGAATTTTGCAACCATTAAAAAATGTGGTTAACCTACATATAGGTACTGAAATGGAAAACTACCTGAGATATATTGATATAGTTAAAAGAAGAAAAGTCATAGAACAGTATGTATAATATGATGACTCTATAGGTTTAAAATAGCTACAGAAAAACATTAAAGTGTTAATGATGGTTGTCCCAGATGAGGGGGCTTGTGGGAGAAAACAGAACAATTTAAAATGCATCCCTTATTAAAACAACAAGGTAGTGGTGGTGGTGTTCATCGGGGAGCTGAGAGGTTTTACTCTTTCCATGTCTTCTTTATGATGTGATGGCAAAAATAACCAACTTAAACCAGCTTTAAATATATTTTATGATAAAAATATATTCTAGAATAAAAAGAGAATAGTACTACTTAGTGGACAAGAAGGAAATTATAGAATGGATTTATTATTAGCAAGTAGTTTATATTCCCTAATCAGCTAAAACACAATGTCCCTTTCCTTTTTTTCCATCACTAAGGAGTCTGTTCCCTAAACAGGCAATTGGCCTTCCCAGTGATGTTTGGACATTTTTTGTTAGCTACAGGATTGCTGATATTTGTGATGGTGAGGTTGGGTGTGGGAAGGAGGAGAATGGATGGGTTTGGTATCAGGATGCTCAATTACAAAATCCCTGGACAAGATCAGATGAGTGGATCCATTGGCATCTTTTGAAAAGTCCCAAGGTAGAACAAGTTGTATTTAAGGAACAGATATTAAGGAAAAAATAGTTTTATGGAGAATGAAGTCAGTGGTGACTCAGGGGGAGCAGGGGGCTGGCACGTTTTATTGTATTTTCACCTTAACTAAAATAAATCAAGTTTACACATTAATCAGAGAGAATGCATTTAAAAAAATTACCCCCAAATCTAGAAATGTTGTGGAATTTGTCCTCAAAGTTCAAAGCAAAAGTTATAAGTTCAATTTGCTACTTGAAATTAAAAAATGATCTCACTCTTATGTAGAATCTAATGAACAACATTAACTGATGAACAAAAATAATCCAGAGACATAGAAACATGGAACAGACTGTGGAATCTCAGAGGGAAGGCAGAGGTGGGTAGGAAGAGATCAACCAAAGAATTTGTATGCATATATGCACAACCCTGGACACAGACAATAGGATGGTGAGGGCCTGGGGTGGGAGACAGGGCTGGCTGGAGAGGTCAATGGGGAAAAAAGAGGACAAGGAGACATATGTAATACTTTCAACAATAAAAATTTAAAAATATATATAGAGAGACTCAAAATATCTTTGGTACTTCATTTAAAGTTCAACACCTTCTAATTTGATAAAGGAGAACCTTTGCCTTCTACCGCCTGTATTCTGCCTCCAAGATTCAATTTTCTAGATTCCTAAGTCCCCAGAGATGTAGAAACACTGGTTCTTGTAATAGAAAATGTTTTACATAATGTATTTTTCAGTAATTTCTCCTGGTATCCAGAGTTCTATGGTCCTGGTTCTGCCCATATTAGTCCATGAGTTCTGGCCATATCTCCAGTCACCACTGAAAAGTAGCTCATTTTATTTACCTTTATCTCCAAAAGATTAATTGGAAAAATTGAGTTCCTTTTCCACTGACTTTACCCTCTACCCATTCTCAGTCACTGCTTTTTTGACAATGATTCCAAATTGAAATGATCTTCAATGGCTATAAATTAAAATTTCTGTTTCTGCTTCCTCCAAAAAAAGGGGTGTGTATGGCAGATATTTAAATATCTCATAAGTGAAGCAATGCAATATAAAATCAATTGATATAGCACCCAGGATAGGGTTTTTTTTAAAAATATTTTATTGACTTTTTTACAGAGAGGAAGGGAGAGGGACAGAGAGTTAGAAACATCGATGAGAGAGAATCATTGATCAGCTGCCTCCTGCACACTCCGTACTGGGTATGTGCCCGCAACCAAGGTACATGCCCTTGACCGGAATCGAACCTGGGACCCTTGAGTCCGCAGGCTGATGCTCTATCCACTGAGCCAAACCGGTTAGGGCCAGGATAGGTTTTATAGACCACTATTAATAGAACTATAATGGACTACATCATGTGATAACTCAAGCTAAGAGATATGAACTGAATAACCTTTTTTAAAAAAAGTTTTGTTTATAGACTATAATGGACTCAGTATGTTTTATTATTTTCACCAAAAAGAAGGAAGTCAGCATACTATAACAGCTACCTGGGTATGATGCAACCTCAATCATTAAGAGGATACGCCTCTAATTATTTGAAATAGCATAATTGTTCCTTTGGTAGGTAAGCATCTGTTTCATTTCCTATTGATACTATGACCAATTTCTACAAACTGGCTTCTTAACACATCACTAATTAATTATCTGACAATTCTAGAAGTCAGAAGTCCACGGTGGGTTTCATTGGGCTAAAATCAAGGTGTTGGCAGGATTGAATTCCTTCTGGAGGCTATAGTGGAGAATGCCTTTCCTTATATTTTCCAGCTTCAAGAGGCTGCCAGCACTCCTTGACTCATGGTCCCCTTCCATGTTCAAAGCCAGTCATCACATCAGTCTAATCCAGCGGTTCTCAACCTGTGGGTTGCGACCATCGGAAAACACATAGAGCATATCAGATATTTACATTACTATTCATAATAGTAGCAAAATTACAGTTATGAAGTAGCAATGAAAATAATTTTATGGTTGGGGGTCACCACAACATGAGGAACTGTATTAAATGGTCGCGGCATTAGGAAGGATGAGAACCACTGGCTCTGCTTCCATAGTCACATATTCTCTGATTCTTCTGCTTCTCTTTCCTTTATAAGGACCCTTATGATTACATTGGGCCTGATAGTCCAGGATAATATTCGTCTCTTACAAGCCTCAATTTAATCATGCCTGCAATGTTGTTGTTGTTGTTGTTGTTGTTGTTGTTTTTTCCATGTAGAGTAATATATTCAAAAGGTACAGAAGTTAGAATGTGGATGTCTTTGGGGTCATTAGTCAACATGCTACAGCAACTTTTAACTATGGAAAGATTTATAGGTAAGCAGAGTAATGTTCAAGGAAATCAAACCTATTTCGACAGTTTTTGGTGTGTTAAGAAATCTGAGCATATTTGGTATTTCAGTTACTTGAAATATTTAAAAGATTTTGGCCTTTTGGAGTAGCAAGTCAGTCTTGCACATCTAAGTTAAAAATGTGCTGTTGAATAATCGTTTATTTTTTCCAGTTTTATTTTATTGCACACACACGCTGTATTTGTTTGCTAGGCCTGCCATAACCAAGTAGCACAGACTAGGTGATTTAAACAGAAATTTGTCTCCTCACAATTCTGGAAGCCAGAAGTCTCAGATCAAGGCGTCAGCTGGCTTAGTTTCTTCTGAGGCCTCTCTCATTGTCTTGTAAGCGGCCGTCTCCTACTCTTGTTTTCATATGGTCTACTTGTGTATATTTGTGTCCCAATTTCCTTTTATTTTTCTTATAAAGACTAGTCATATTGGATTAGAGTCCAACCTAATGACCTCATTTGATCTTAATTACATTTTTGAAGACCTGCAAATACACTTAAACACCCTGAAATACCAGGAGGTGGAGGAGCATATTCAGTCCATGGCACATGTGATAATTTTTTTTCTGAACAGTTCTGTAACTTGCTTCTCTCACTTAAAGTAGTTTAATAAAAACAACCAACATGTTAAATTTGTGACTAAATTGAAATCATACCTATTTATACACTGTATCAGAACATGTAGGAAAATATAAGGTGAACCTTATTGTATTTTAAAGAATTATTTATATACGTGGGAAAATTTATTCAGCCAGAGAATTATAGTACTTACAGAGTAATAAGACATATGTATGAGTTCAGTTTAGGTGACTAATGAGTTTAAATTAACTAAGTTTGTAAATGGGAACATATTAATTATAGGCTTCCTTAAAATGGATCACTAAAATTTGCTAGACTGAAATATAATCATATTTGTAAATTGAGCTTATAAGTTTAAGGAAAAACAGTTTTAAGATCTGTAACTTTGGTAAATAAAATCATATTTTTTTTAAAAGGAAAGCTCTTTAATAATTAGTGAGTATGTGGTGTGTGCATGTATATGTACACAGGAAAGCCATTTGAGCATCAAAGTGATGATTTCTCTCCCTATGGGTTGACATTTATCACCATATTTTGTGTTCTGTTGTTTAGGATTACTTCTAGAATCAGTCTGGGGGCCTTACAGCAAATTGAGAGCCTTATTTATTTATTGTTTTTACAGTCATGCAAGTAGAACTTTTAGCTTTCCAAGAAGTATTTAAAAAAAGCCAAGGGAATTAGTTAATTGGGAATAAGCTATCCTTGGTAAGAAGTATGTAAACTTCTTTGAATAAGAAATGAACTTTCTATTCATTTAAGTTATCATTAGAATTGGGGATAAAATAGAGGGTCACATTAATGACCCTGTGTGAGTATGCCAGTTTTCAGAATGCATACTGAAAAAGAAAGTTTCCTGCAATTAACCTTTCCATCTAAACATTAGTCCAGCGAAGATTACAAACAAGTGGGAATAAAATAATAATAGTAATTTATTGGAAAAGCACACCATTCTTTATAATTTGTTTAAATAAAATACAATTATTCAATACTAGGGGCCCGGTGCACGAAATTCGTGCACTGGGGGGGGGGGTCCCTCAGTCCAGCCTGCCCCCTCTTACATACTGGGAGCCCTCAGGGGATGTCCTAGTGACGGCTTAGGCTCGCTCCCTGCTCCCCTTGGGGAGCGGGCCTAAGCTGCAGTCTGGCTTCCCTTTGTGGGAGGTGACCGGGCTGATCAGGGGAAGGCACCAGCCCCATCACCCCGCTGCTGCAGCCACTGCCAGTCACCGCAGCCAGCAAGGTTTTTTCATCAAGACGGACTCCAGTCCCTTAACCATGAAAAAATGACAACTTTCTTTAGGCATTTTCAAGATGTGTTTTTCATATAATAATAATTTCTTTATTATTTTTTTTATCCTCACCTGAGGATATGTTTCCATTGATTTTTAGAGAATGTGGAAGAGAAAGGGAAAGACAGAGAGAATCATCAAAGTGAGAGGAACACTTTGATTGGTTGCCTCCTGCATGAGCCCTGACCTGGGACCCGGCCAGGGAGGAGCCTGCTACCTAGGTACATGCCCTTGGTCAGAATTGAACCCAGACCCTGCCTTCGGCAGGCCAAGGCATTATCCACTGAACCAAACTGGCTAGAGCAGGATATGATATTTCTTAGCCCTCCAGCAGCAGACCTTCTTTTTTTTCACCAGGAGTGAGGTGAAAAACCCTAGATCACCTTTTTGGATTCTTATTACCCAAGTTACTAAGAATGTTACCAGTGGCATACAGGGAGCTTAGCCAATGAACGGTCAGAAGAGGTGTTTCCTCTGTAGTTCACACCGATCGCCGGCTTGGCTCCCCCGGTCAGGCCTGACGCCTCTGGCCCAGGCTTCAGGCATGGGCAGGGGACCCCCATCTCCCCCCGATCACCGGCTCTGCCCTCGCCCAGGCCTGACCTCTCTGCCACCAGCTCCACCCTGGCCCAGACCTGACGCCTGGGCCAGAGGCGTTGAGCCCCATCACCCTTCAATCACCGGATCGGCCCCCCGCCCAGGCCTGATGCCTCTCACTGAGGCATCAGGCCTGGGCAGGGGACCCCCAGACCCCTCCGATTTCCGGCTCCGCCCCCCGCCCAGGCCTGACGCCTCGGCCAGAGGCGTCGACCCCCATCACCCTCCAATCGCCGGATCGGCCCCCTGCCCA
>NW_005363247.1:3871455-3872327 GCF_000412655.1 Myotis brandtii
GCCAGAGGTGTCAGGCCTGGGCAGGGGACCCCCATCTCCCTCCGATCACCGGCTTCTGGGCGGCTTCTGGGCGGTTTCTGGGCGGCTTCTGGGGCTTCTGGGGCCGGTCTTCACCTGGATAGGATCCGATCACGGGCGGCAGGCAGGTGGCTTCTGGGGTGCAACATGGGGGCCTGGATGGCGGCTCTCATGATCGCGGCTGCGCTGTCCCGCCCTGCCTGCAGCATGCAAATTAGCTGCTACCTTTGTTGGCGGTTAATTTGCATATCACGCTGATTAGCCAATGGGAGGCGTAGTGAAGGTATGGTCAATTACCATGTCTGTCTATTATTAGATAAGACTAGAGGCCCGGTGCACAAAAATTTGTGCACTCGGGGGATGGGGAGGGGGGTTCCCCCAGCCCGGCCTGTGCCCTCTCGCAGTCTGGGACCCCTCGGGAGATAACGACCTGCTGGCTTAGGCCTGCTCCAAGGTGGCAGAGGGCACGTCCAATCCCTAGGTGCAGCCCCTGGTCAGGCTCAGAGCAGGGCCGATTGGGGAGTTGGGGCGCCGCCCCGTCATGCACAGAGCAGGGCGGATCGGGAGGTTGCAATGCCGCCCTCACTCACGCTCAGGGTAGGGCCGATTGGGGGGTTGGGGCACCGCCCCCTGTCACACTCAAGGCAGGGTCGATGGGGAGGTTGCGGCGCCACCCCCTGTCACGCACAGAGCAGGGCCAATCAGGGGGTTGGGGTGCTGCCCCTGTCACTCACAGAGCACGGCCCATCAGGGGGTTGGGGCGCTGCCCCCTGTCACGCACAGAGCAGGGCCAATCAGGGGGTTGGGGTGCTGCCCCCTGTCACTCACAGAGCAGGGCCAATCAGGGGGTTGGG
>NW_005363247.1:3873298-3908627 GCF_000412655.1 Myotis brandtii
TGCCGGCTGCCATCTTGCATAAGGATATGCTGATTAGCCAATGGGAAGGGTAGCGGTCGTATGCTAATTACCATGTTTCTCTTTTATTAGTGTAGATTGGACTTAATTTTCCAAGGTAATTGCATCTGAATTTATAAAAATTAAATATTTGCTAGTGCCTGAATAATAGCATATAATCTATAATGATCCCATAGGAGGTACTCAAAACATTATTTCTTTTAGGTGATCAACTGCTTTTTTGGGATCATTCATTCATTCACTCACTCAGTCTTTCAGTTATTTATTCATTATTGAGCTCTGATTGTGAATCAGATATTTTGTTGAATGCTAGTTAAACAAAGGTGGAAGATATGGTCTTTGGTTTCTATGTTCCTGTTTCCACATAAGCCAGCCAGCACCCAGAAATAGGAAAAGGAACCAAAATGCCACTTGAAGAAAAAAAAAGGATGAATAGGATCATTTTAAATGTAGTAATACTAAGATGACACCAAGTAATAACAACATATGCATTTATTTATATCCACAAAGCTTATGGAGAGATGGCAATAGTTTATTAGTTGGTGGATAAAAGCAAAACAATTTTTTTGGAAAATTATCTTGGCTAACAATTTAATTCTCATGCTTTAAAGTGCATGTATAAACTAGCCATATTTGATATCTCAAAAGATCCTATAAAATGTATTTATGCTGAATGCTTCTACTAGTATTGTACCATCCTCTATTTGCCATCTTAACCTCCCATGTCCCATAGGAAAACATCAACAAAATAGACCCAGAAAAAGAGCAGATAGGCAAGATTTCTTGTCTGGACTCATTTTAATGTAGGAAATTGTAACCAGGTCATTGTTTTCTGTTTCAGAATTTCTTACGAAGATACAGTCATTGTGTAAAATTGTTGCTTCATGATTTTGAACCAAAGACAAAAAGCAGCTTTCAGTTCTTGATTATAGCTTCTCAAAATGTACAGTATAATTAATGTTGAAAGAATGATTATATTCTAAGTCCTTGTTTTACACCCATTCAAACTTTCTCTTGTTTTTTAACTTTGGGAATTTTAGTCACATTTTCAGAACAAAGGTGAATTTTGTGGAAGACAGTGAGAAATAAAGGGCAAGTTTGTTATAATTGGTATAAATGCATATGAGAATATTTCACACTTATTATATTTATGTTTAAAGTTTGAATAGCTAAAAAGACAGTCTCCCTCCTTGATGTTCAACTAGTCAGGAAAGCATTCTCTGTTCATTTTACCTAAAGTTTCATTACACCCTAGACCTTCTTTCCGTAGCAGTGCACACAGGTTGTTTTTCTTTATATATATACATTATCACACATTATTTGTTTGCTTGCTTAGTCCAGATCCCTCTACTTGGAAAATTAGCTCCACGAAACAGGAGCCTCTTCTCTTCTGACACATAATAGGCGTTCAAAATATGTGTGTTGAATGAGTCAATGGATGAACAAATAAATAAAACACACCATTTCTGACTTAAAAAAAATGAGGGTAGATATAATTTGAAGTATTTGATAATGGTTTTAAAAGGAATAATTATCACCACAATCAGGCGAAATATTTGTCTCACCTTTTATTTGTTTGTTTAAAAAAATGTTTGGCAAAGGTCCTTTTGGGATCGTCTAAAAATGAATGTTTCTAAAACTAACTCTAGCTACAGACAGCTTGCATTTTGAGTCTTGCAAATTGTTTTCGAGTTGCTTTTTCCAGCATTATTTGCTGTCTAGCTGTGGTCATTTGTTGGTGTTGTTCTGAGGAAGTAGTTTCAACTAAAGCCATGGTTCAAGCTGGTGTTTGTTATACACATGTTTTGTTTTTAAATATTTTTATTGATTTCATAAAGGAAGGGAGAAACATCAATGATGAGACAGAATCACTGATGGGCTGCTTCCTGCATGCCCCACACCAGGACCAAGCCCACAACCTGGGCGCCATGTCTTCAGTGCCAACCATTTCCAGTCCACGGGTTCTATCCTCAAGCGCTGGGACACGGGTAAAAAACAAACAAACAAAAAACTCCAAAATAAAAACAAAAAGATACATTCTCGTGGGACAAGAATTAAAATTAAGTTATTCTAACGATGGTTATTTATGAACGGATAAAAAAAGTTATGAATATTGTAAAAGCTTGTGAAAGTTTTAAGTTTGAAGGAAGACCCTGAGATATCTTCAAAGTGCATTTCTTAATTTTTATATATTTGGAGATTTTCTAGTTTAAAAAATATATTTAATTTTTAAATGAAAAAATATTTTTCTCTGAATGATTTTGATACTTTAAAAATGTGTTGAGTCAGGCTTTTCACTGCAGCACACAAGTTTGGTAAATATTCTAGGTGACTTGCAAAGAATGTATATTCACTAGTTGTTATGTGACAATTAGGTCAATCTATTCACTTTTTGTGTTTGCTGATGAAAAGTTCTATTTTTTAAAATGTCTTCTTAATTTAAAATTTTCTACTTATGGATATTTTTGGAAGCATATAAACTTTTGGGTTAACAGTTACCCTTTTTTATAATGTTGTTATAGATAAGCTGCCAGGCAGCACAGGAGAATAATCAGTCGGGCACTGAGTCAGAAGAGGAGCCTTTTAATGCACTAGTGCAGTGACTCAGGGGGATCAGCTTCCGAAGCCTGAGTGCTGAGTCTGGAGGAAGCCTTCCTTTTACCCTTTTAATTTCTTTGTCCCCCAAGTATGGATCAGGCTTCCAGTCTTTTCATGGGATTTGCAGCCACCTGTCGGTTGGGATGGCGGAAGTGAGAGTACATCCAAAGGCCTGGCTTGGCTTGGCGCCAGTGTGACAACCCCCTCTGGGGGGTGTATATGGTTCATGGTTTATGGCCTCTGTAAGATGGGAGTATTCCAGGAAACAGGTTCTGCAAGGCAGGACAGGCATCACAGATAAGAATGGAGTTAATTATCTGCTAGCAAGCGTGTGTGTCAGAATATAGGTTACTGGCACAGATTCAGATAGCTAGCCCCCCAAATGTCTTATTTTCCCCTTCAATGTACGAACCGTTACTTCATTGTTTTCTGGCTTTCGTAAGATTTGTTTGAAAATCAACAGAGAATGTCTTGGATACTCAAATTCTGATGTCATAGTTGATCTCTGGTGCCTTTGACCAGATATAATTTCAAAATTTTGATATAATTTTATGGGTTTTATTGGCAGGGTAATTGGTTGGGCTGCTTCATTGTAACTGGAAGCAGCACTTTATTTTTTGTATTGCCGTTAACGAACATGTTTATGGCATTTTGTCAGCATTCCCTACATGTGTAAGAATTGAAAAGGAAGTTCAGTGTAAGTGGTTGGCGAAGAGAAACATGATGGAATTGAGGGAACTCAAGGTTCTGTGCTGTAATTTCTTGGGGCTTTATTGCCAAATATGTACATGCTAGAGAAGGGTAGTCTTCAGAAAAAAAAATGGTGTATAGTCTGAATGATCTTGAGGATATGCTTAAGACACTTTATTTTTTGCAAGAGAAAAATAATTTACCACAATCAAGTGTTCTACCTCTGAAATAAAGTCATGGTTCAAAATAAACTAAGATATGGGATGTTTTTCCTCACTTGGAGGAATGCAAGAACAGGAAATTTATTTGTCACTGATGCTAGGAGCATTCTCTTTCAAGATGCCAAGAAGCCTGATATTTCATACATAGAGAAGAAAATATAGTGTTCACACACCAGGTGGCCTTATAGTGAAAAAAGCTTGTGTTAAAGGTAGTTTATTGGTTTTAGAATTTTATAATCAACCTATAGTCAAAGCATGATAAAAGTCCATCATGGTTTAAAATTTAATGTAAAAAATTAATAAAAATATGGACAATGTAAAAGTCAAAAGTAAAAGTATACTTTGCAGAAAGAAGAAAAATAGGGGAAATGTGGGGAAGAAGGATACAGGTAGTAACATCATTATTTCACATAGTAAGGAGTCAATGACACTGGCATTTAAAAGAAGTCTAGATGCATCATTAAGTTTGCCTAGTTATATAATAAAAATTAAAGATAATTTATCTATTAAAGGTTGTAGGAAAAGAGGAGGAGGTGGAGGGGTGGAGATGTTTCAAATATGCTCAATCCTTATATTTCATAGCAGGAATTCAGTAGATATTGCATAGTTAAGAAAATAAGAATGGCATAAGCATATTGTTTAAAGACACCTAGTAGCCATATGAGAAAAAAACTAAAACAATGAGAAGAGGTTTATTCTGCAAGGTGGGGGTGGGATGAAGTAGGAATAAGGCAGGAGAAATATGTTTCTTCACATAAATTATCATTATTTTATACCTTATGCATATGTCACTAATAAAAATTTAAAGATTTTTATAAAAATGTCATCCAAAGATGCCCCATCTTTCTGATGTGATGTCAATAAAGCAAGGTAAAAACATTTCCATTTTAAGAGCAAGCTGAAGCCAACAGGATCTTGGGATTGGAACAAAGAAAAGATAAAGGAAGGACAAGATTCTTTATGTCTCTGACAGGGGGATTATGTAACCTGAAAAAGAGAATCCTTCATCTACCTAGCAGTCTCTTACCCTCTATATATCCAATATAAAGGGTAAGAGACTGCTAGGTAGATAAAGGAATAACTACCTTGATAAATAAATACATAAAATAAAGATATAATTTCTTTTAACTTGTTTGGGTTGTAAGGACTGTGTTGCCTTGAATGAGATTCAGCACAGAGTTGAGGTTGCAAAGGACCAGTGGTTGTATTTTGAATACACATAAGAATTTGTTATGAAAACAATTCATTTTTCTTAACATTACTCTTTTCATTCCCAGTACCATCATTTTAATCAAATGATTCTTCTCTTTAAACTCCATTATTCTCTGAACTTCCCTTTCTATTTCAAGTCCATATTGCATTCCACTGCCAAATGTATCTTAGTAAAATACCTCTTTAATCACAGTAATTCCTTGTTCAGGAATTCAAAATGACTTTCTACTGCATAATGCATTCAAAAGCATTACCACATAATGTATTACTGCTAATGAATTACACTGAAGCAATAGGTGTGAACTGGATGTCTTGAATAACCAGTATATATGGTCATGCTTGCTTTTAATTTATCTGCACAGACTGAACTTCTTTTTCATTCTTTTGTTTGTTTGTTTTGTTTTTACAACGACTTTTCTCCTATCTTGGAATTCATTCTTTTCATCTTTTTCCCCTCTTTTGAAACTCATTCTACCTTTCAAGAATAAGAAGTCCTCCCTAAAGCTTTCCTAACTATTTGGTTCACACATCTCTTCTTAAAAGTTGTTTTCCCATGGATTATAAACTCCCTGACAACAAAGGTTGTTAAATTCTACATCAGTCAGAGCCCCAGAAAGGAAGACTCAGGCACTTATACTGGGAAATTTAAAGAGATTTTAATGAAGGGGCTCTTTGCAAAGGTGTGGGCAAGAGACCCTAAGGGATGATGCTTATCCTGGGCTAAGAACAAAGGTATACTGAACCCCATGCTAGGCTTGAGGGAGCAAATAGAGGGAATTGTTCAGAGAGGGTTTTCTGACTGTAGCTGCTACTGGCAGAGGGACACAGCCACTTGGAGAGAGGGCAAGAGTAATAAGCACCCTGATTTTATTCTTCTCCATACCTCTGTGATGCATTTCCCCACTTAAATATTAGTTGGCTCCTACATGGACAGATCGACCAGCCATCCTATCAACATGGTCTAAATGGGAATTTCTGCTACCCGCACAGCCCTCAGTGGAACCATCAAGAGTAGCGCTCATCCGTGCTGGGGCTTTCATGTGCCAGTCCCTTTCTGTTTTGGAAAGGGATTTTATAATACTTTTCATATCACAAAGCAGAATATAAGACTCAGGACAGATAATCCATAAATATGTCTAGACAGGTTGTTGATCTGATACCAATTTTTGACATTTAATTTTATAATTATAAAACATTAATTGGAATTTTTCTTTCGCTAATCTGTTTTCTGCAAAAACAAAAATGTACAAACTTAATATTTTATGACAAAAGGTAAAATAATAACTTCAATTTTAGAGTTACTTATTTCTTGTTTCCTCTCACTGTTTATTGGTCTATTTGAAAAAAATATCCTCAGTGTTAACATGTATATCAAATTTACAAATCACACACACACACACACACACACACACACACACACACACACACACACACACACACACAGAATCCCTTGTTTCTTTAGCTCTTATCTTTGAGTTCACTATAAACAGTTCTCTTTAGCCATATTTCATATTATTTTCAATTTCTTTTTTATACCCTGGTTTAATTTCTGTTGGTGATAAATACTAGACTGTCTTATAAATTTTATTCCCTTCTTCATAAGCTGTACAAATTTTTCTCAGCCTCGAGAAAGGTGTGGAAGCTTTTTGAAAAGATGCATTTTAAAATACAGATTTCTGCTCTGATACATTGGAAATAGTGTATTTCATATTTATGTACATTTGCCCTGTAATTTCAGTCTTTAGTTTCTTTAATGTTATAGAAATGAATTGGTCTAAAAGCAAACATTTTTCTATGCTGAATTTCAGTGAAGTCGTTTTTGCTAGCTACCTGTATTTTTCTGCGAAAATATTTGTCTCCTTGTTATACTCTCAAATTTTGGTGTATTACATCTGAATAGCATTGAGTGCTAAAACTCTGCTCACCCCCCAATATTCTTCTTTCATTTATTTCTACCTCCTCTTTCCCTTCCATCTCTCCCACTCCTTCTCCTCCTCCTCTTCCTCCTCCCCCTTTTCCTTCTTTCCTTAACCAAATGTATGCTTATTGATTTTTGAGAGAGAGCAAGGGAGTGAGAGATATATAAACATCAGTGTGAGAGAGAAATGTCGATTGGTTGCCTCCCATACATGCCCCAACCGGTGATCGAACCCACAACCTAGGTATGTCCCCTGACTAGGAATTGAACCTTCAACCTTTTGGTGTATGGGACAATGCCCCCAAAACTGAGTCACTTATTTCATTCTTTTACAAATTATACCCCTTATTTGATAAAATTCTACATTTTGGTTTCAGTTTTCACATTCAACCAATAATTTCTTCATTAGCTCCACAATTTTTTCTTGTCTCCAGAAAGGTGTGGAAAGTTTATGAAAGATGCATTTTTAATACATTCTATACACTTTTAATTCATTTTGCTTTTTGTCGCATTACTTTTTATTTAGACATTTTATAGTTAATACCCATGAAAGTCAATGTTGGCCACAGTTCATGAAAAATTTTTGCTCACAAAAAAAGTTAAGAAAAACCATGAAGATTTCTTCTCTTCTGCTCTTTGCATCATGTACATGAGTTTAGCATGCTGCTTCATCCCAGTCTGAGTAACAGATTTGTTATAGCCTGATGCTTGGTTCATTTTAAATAGATATTCTCCTTAATAGCAAGGTTGAGGAACTCCTGCCAAGTCTAATAGGCATACATGCTTTCAGGTAAATAGAGCTCATAACTTTACAGCCAAGAACAGCAGGGGTTGAGTCAACTAAATTTTTTATTATAGTCATTTAGAAATTCATTTAAATATTGCTCATCAGCATCCATTGATCTCAACATTTTTCATACAACCTGAGAGGCTGGTGTACATGCAGCCCTAATGTATTAGAATCCATCAGATTGCTTATGCAAAATTTCCTGGTACAATGTGTTGATTTCATTTTATGGTTTGTTTTAGGCTGTAGCAATACTGATGTAAATTCCATTTCAACTTAGAGTGATGCATCTTGTATAGTTCTACTTAGTGGGGCTGATTGGTGTAATGAATTTCTCCCTTATTGATCTGCAAGTTAATCCTTTCAACATCAATAAGTTTATATGCATAATAATACAAATACACATTTCTGTTGTTTCTGGCTCAGTAATTCTTGCAGGAAAAAGTGGTTTTGCTGTTTAATGAATGAAAATCATTGCTTAGAACTAGGAATATGGCAAATGTTCATCTGCACTGAGTGAATAAAGTTAAGAATATTAAGCTTTAGCTTAATCTGGCATATTTATATTCCACGATTCAGATATGAATTTTGGGATATATTATGTCTGTGTTACTCATAGTAAATATAACATACTAAGTGTTATATTTACTATGACTTTTCATGTGAAAGAATTTTACTGATCTCTTTGATTCTTTGAACGTTTGGCATGCGTATAATTAATGTAGTGTTCTTGTCCACCCAGAAAGAATAGAAACTTTGTCCTCTTAAGCCCTCATGGCTTGTCATAAATGTCAATGTTTCCAAGCTGCAGTACCAAAGAGAACATATAAATACCTGCTGGGCCTTATAGATTTCACTGATTATACATAATACTAGAGGCCTGGTGCACAAAAATTTGTGCACTCGGCGGGGGGGTGTCCCTCAGCCCGGCCTGTGCCCTCTCGCAGTCTGGGACCCCTCAGGGGATGACCACCTGCTGGCTTAGGCCTGCTCCCCGGGGGATTGGGCCTAAGCTGGCAATCAGACATCCCTCTGGCAGCCCGGCAGCCCTCGGGGGATGTCCACTTGCCAGCGGGGAGCAGACCTAAGTTGCAGTCAGACATTCTTAGCGCTGCTGAGGAGGCAGGAGAGGCTCCCACCACCACCGCTGTACTGGCAGCCATCAGCCTGGCTTGTGGCTGAGCAGAGCTCCCCCATGTGGGAGTGCACTGACCACCAGAGGGCAGCTCCTGCATTGAGCGTCTTCCCCCTGGTGGTCATTGTGTGTCATAGTGACCAGTCATTCCCAGTCTTTCTGCTGTTAGGGTCAGTTTGCATATTACCCTTTTACTATATAGGATAGAGGCCTGGTGCACGGGTGGGGACCGGCTGGGTTGCCCTGAAGGGCGTCCCGGATCAGGGTGGGGGTCCCGCTTGGGTGCCTGGCCAGCCTGGGTGAGGGGCTGATGGCTGTTTGCAGCTGGTCACACCCCCTTCAGGGTGGGGGTCCCCACTGGGGTGCCTGGCCAGTCTGGGTGAGGGGCTGAGGGCCGTTTTTAGGCTGGCCAGCAACTGAAGCTCCCAGCCTCTCCTTTTTTTCATTCTGGGATTTATTTACCTTCTATAATTGAAACTTTGTTGCCGTCCTGCTCACTCCAGCTCTGAGGCCGCAGCTGGCTGAAAGCAGGTATCGGGTTTGTTTAGCTTCTATAATTGAAACTTTGTTGCTTTTGGAGCTGTTGCTTTCGGAGCTTAGAGCAGGCCGCGGCAGGCTGGGAAACTTGGCTTGCTCTATCACTGGAGCAAGCAAGCCTCCTGCTCACTTCAGCTGCGTGGCTGCCGGCCGCCATCTTTGTTGGCAGTTGATTTGCATATCTCGTTGATTAGCCAATGGGAAGCGTAGCGGAGGTATGGTTAATTACCCTTTTTGTCTTTTATTAGATAGGATTATTAAAAATACAAAATATATTTTAGTCTTTGTGAAGAACAGCACTCTCTTTATAACAGCACTGAGATTGAATTTAATTGAAAGATAACAAATTTAGGCCATTAAAGACACAGAGACATTGGCTTTGTTATGGCATATTTTACACTCTCTGCCCTGTACATGCATGTGGAAGGTGGGAAGGCAAGCAAGTTTCATACCCATCCTGTAGTCCTTTGGTCACCTTTATCAAGTTACAGGGACAAACCAGAAACACCTGCTTCATTGTTGTAAGGCTTATTGTATTGTATCCATTATAAATGACTATGTTCATGTCGATATATTCCAAGATACTATACAATTTTCAGAGGGGTTCCTAGAGAGAATTTGTATGTTTTTCCCCACCAGTTATTTCTGAATTTGGCATGGTGCCTAGTACCTTATAAGAACTAAGGAAATCTTCCCGGAAAGAAGCTTGTTATAAAATGTTCATCATAAGTGAGGAATGAGGAAAATTTTAGTGAGGAATATAAAGACTCTGCACTGAACTTAACCTAGTCATGGTGTTGGTGAATATGCAAAAAAGGCCAAGGTCCAGGATGCCAAATACACACATATCTTCCGAGGATTGATGGGGAAAGACTTCATTTGAGGCTGGAAAAAAAATTGGGGCAGATTGTTCAAGAATAGTTTGTATCCACCATTAGTCCAGTGTTGCTTAACTGTGGGGGTTTTATGATAATTCATTTTCATATTCCCATAGTCTATTACACTGGTACAAAGCAGGTGTTTTGAGAATGTTTGCTAAAAGTTTGTTAGGTGAAAATGGTAGCAACCATATTATAGATCAGAGCATGAGGTGTACAGAGTTATGAAATTGAATGGACTGATTAGTCAGTGAAAGGGTACTAGACATCCCAGCTACATCACAAGATAGTTGTGGCTTAGAGAATAGATCATAGACATGAAAAGCAGGTTTGAGTCATGACAGCAGGCCATGGCTGTATGAGCTCAGGGAAGCTACTTCATCTCTCTGAGTCTCAGATGATCATCTATGAAATGAGAAATATCATATATATTACCACATTTTATGAGGATTAATTGAGGTAGTGTACATGCTATGGACTGAAGATTTGTGTCCTCTGCCAAATTCCTATGTTGAAATAAATCATAACCCCCAGTATGATAGATAGTATTAGAAATTGTTGCCTTTGGGTCAAATTGCCTAATTAGGTCACTTACGTGGAAAGTTCTTTTTTTTTTCTTTCAGTATGTTTAAAAATTTAATTTATTGGGGTGACATTGGTTAACTAACATATATAGGCTTCAAGTGTACAATTCTATGACACATCATCTGTATATTATATTGTGTGCCCATCACCCAAGTCTAATCTTCTTCCATCACCATATATTTGACTCCCTTTACTCTTTTTTTTTTTTTAAATATATTTTATTGATTTTTTACAGAGAGGAAGGGAGAGAGATAGAGAGTTAGAAACATCGATGAGAGAGAAACATCGATCAGCCGCCTCCTGCACATCTCCCACTGGGGATGTGCCCACAACCCAGGTACATACCCTTGACCGGAATCGAACCCGGGACCTTTCAGTCCACAGGCCGACGCTCTATCCACTGAGCCAAACCGGTTTCGGCGACTCCCTTTACTCTTTACTATCTCCTTACCCCCTTCCCTCTGATAACCACTGTACTGTTGTCTGGGTCTATGAGTTTTCATTTGTTGCTTTCAGTTTTATATCCCACATGTTAGTGAAATCATATGGTTTTTAACTTTTCTGTCCAACATATTTTGCTTAGCAGAATATTCTCAAGATCCATCCATGTTGTTGCAAATGGCAGTATTTCATCTTTTCTAATGGATGAGTAATATTCCATTACATAACGTACCATATTCTTCTTTATCCAATCATCTATTGAAGGACACTTTAATATATTCACCCCTGTTTTCATTGAAGCAATATTTCTGGTGTCCAAGACATGGAAACAACAAAAGTGTGCTTCGATAGATAATTGAATGAAGACAGTGTGGAAATTTCTTAATTAAATTAAAAAAATGCAAGATGGAAGTGGAAAAGAGATATTGGATCCAGGTGGTATTTTATTCTAGGATAAAAAGTTAGATGGTATTTAAAATTTGTCCTACAACTCAGCTGGGGCCATTCAAGCAATATATTAGCACCATCAGAAATAGTCTTTGTGCTTATAAGACGTGAGCTCATAATGTTCTTCTAAACATTGCTATGATGGTGATTCCTCAGCAGCAGTTTACCACGAGACTGCATTTTTCCTTGGCTATAGGCAAGTTGACATCCAAAATTCTCTCAGCCAATAGAAGCTTGGTAGTTTGGTTGTGGGGCTTTGAACGTCCCACTGAGGATGCACATATTTGAGAGAATGAAGGTTTTCTCTTCAAGTTCTGGTATATACCCTAACTCCTAGACTTCACTTAAGGAGTTTATGTAACTTTTATAGGAAGGGATTCAAGATCTTCTCTATCAGACCCTTAGGACTGTATCATTTCGCAGTGGGTGAAAGCTACACTATGGAGAAAGTCATGTGCAGAATGTCTTCCACTTGCCCCTGCAGATTGACGTTCCACCTGCCTCTGCTTTCCTTTGTGCCATGGCCTCACCTGGGCCTCCTTGACCTCTGGCTTTCATTTGGAAGACAGCGGAATATTGAACGGTGGAGGAAAAATAGTGGGTGTTTATCCCATCTGTTTCTTCCCTGCCAGGAAGAGGATTGGCAGTATTTGGGTTCTTTTACTAAGGCCACAGCTCCTGTGAGGCAAATTTCCCACTAGGGCTCTGGTAACTCCCCTTCATCTCCTCCACCAGGGCTCCTGTAACACCTCTCTCTCCCCACTCAGGTCCAGGTGTGGTAATAGCTACCTGTTTTTGAGAGTACTTCCTTAACCCTCTTTTATTACTTTCCTTAACCCTGTCCAGATCTTTGTAAGTCGTCCTTTCATTGAACTTTATTCAATTATCATTTTGAATTAGTCTGTTATTTCCTGAGCTCAATTATAGTAATTAATAGCAATATTAATAAAATGTTCCTTGAGTAGCATTGTTTAGGAAAGGCTTCGACTATGTTTGGCAAATTCACCATCAAATTTGAGAGGCTGGTTTAGCCCTTAAGTGATGTTTGTAACTATACTTGTATATAAGCAATATTAAAGTTTTTCATATTTCTTCTTTATACCTGATTATTACATATTAATAAAATCTAAAACCTGCTAGAATTTAGGTCTTGTTTACTCTTTATTTTGTGGAGCATATTTGCAAATGTTAAATCAATTGGAGGAATTCTGGAAATCTAAATTAATTACACATTGAAATGAGCAACTAGCTGCCAGATTTGGCTTGAACAGCTGTTTGTGCCAGATAAAAAAGTAGATCTCTGAGGAGGTGTTAAGATTTCACTCTGTGATCAGCCAGTTTCACAGTTGAAAGTTTTGCCTCAAGTTTTGGGCTTTTTATTAAACTTGCTTCAAATGAAAAGCTTTTTCCTTTTGGCTATTAGGTTTGTGCTTGAAATATTGCTATATCCGTATAGGTTTGCTCTAGAAACACAAAGATGCATCATAAAAGTACGTATATTAGTGACTAAAAGATGGAAGGAGGGAGCTCTTAGACATTTATATTTGTTAACAAAAGCAACATACTATGAATTTGTATTGTATTCAAGATAAAGCCATCATTAGGCATGATTAGAATTTATGGGAAAATGAGACATGTAGAAGAAATAAGTTGTTGGTTTGAAAAAAGCATTATCTTTTTCTTTGAGGGAACATATTCCAATGCTTTTGTTATTCTCAGTTCAATAGAATGTGCTCTTGAATGACAGATGCTTATTTGATAAAGAAACTCTGAGCTTCAGCTGAATCATCTAACACCACATTTTGAAGATGATGGTATTTAATGTTCTACTTTTAAAGTATATATCATATTATTAAAAAAATAATAGCTTCTCCATCGTGTGTTGTCTTTGTCCATGTTGACAACAAAAGGATAAATACAGTGCATACCAGGGTTCCTTTGGTAATACCGTGAGCATGACACATGTCATCCTATGATAAATTGGCTTTGTGTCTGTTCAATTTCAAACCTAAAACTCTGGAGGCAGAAGTGTTAGGAATCAGGCATAATTTTGGCGTACAGAGGCCTCAGCTGCACAAAATTAGTGTGCATGGAACAGATAACAGAGAAAGAGATCCACCGTGAGAAGAAGTTTGCACAGGTTTGTGGACTTCCTGGGGTTTAGGTAGTATTGGCAGATGTTAGGTGGGAAAAAAACATCTGTATGCATGATAATGAGCATTCCCAGAATCTGAAGTGACAACTGTATCCAGCACAAATGCTGTCCTGTTGCCCAATTTGCATACCAATTAAATTTTAAAATAAAGAAACAAATATTGGGTTACTGAATTTGTTTGACAAATAATCTGTAGGGCTTACTCAATACAGCTGGGTCAGGCATGTTGGCTGTTTGACAGATGTATCTATGAAAGATTTAAGCAAAAAATGTGTCCAGTTACCAACCACAGTTTTATAAGTAGGTCTGAAATGGGTTAGAGATGGTTTGATATCCTGAGGCAGCTATAATGCAGTGACTTTTCTGTGTGCCTCACTCATGCATTCAATAGGTTTTATATATATATACTAGAGGCCTGGTGCATGAAATTCGTGCACTTGGGGGGGCTCCCTCAGCCTGGCCTGCACCCTCTTGCAGTCTGGGAGCCCTCAGGGGATGTCTGACTGACAGCTTAGGCCCACTCTCTCTTGCGGGGGAGTGGGCCTAAACTTAGCGCTGCCATGGATGCGGGAGAAGCACCAGCTGTGAGCCTGGCTTCTGGATGAGCAGTACTCCCCCTGTGGGAGTGCACTGACCATGAAGAAACAGCCCCTGCGTTGAGCATCTGTCCCCTGGTGGTCAGTGCATGTCATAGTGACAGGTCATTCCACCGTTCAGTCGATTTGCATATTAGCCTTTTATTATGTAGGATATACACACACACACACACACACACACACACACATATATATATGTATATGTATATGTATATATATACATTTATTTTTATTGATTTCAGAGAGGAAGGGGGGAGAGAGAGAGCGAGAGAGAGAGAAACATTAATGATTAGAGAGAATCATTGATTGGCTGCCTCCTGCACACCGCACACTGGGGATTGAGCTGGCAACACAGGCATGTGCCCTGACCGGGAATTGAACCGTGACCTCCTAGTTCATAGGTCGATGCTCAACCACTGAGCCATGCTGACCAGGCTCAATAGGTTATATTTTATATTTACTTTTCAAAGTAGGAAGTTTCTAAAAATATATTTGTAAATTTTACATTGTATATCTTGATAACTGGTTTTTTAGATTTGAGTTGTATATTATACATTAATAATTTGAATTTAATTTTTAAGGGATAATTTCAATCTACATAGACATCAGAACCCAAGGGCATGATTATATGAAGCTTTCTAGATTTCATCTTAGAAGCTTGAAAAGTTGGAAAACAAACATATACACTCCCAAATTTTAGGTATTTTTAGCTATATTCCACAATGTCTTGATTTTGAGATACAAAGTATGCATTGTTTAAAAACATGCCTTTTGAAGGGATAAATTTATTGTCTACTGGATGTCACATATTAAATAGAACAATAAAATTCTAATATAGAGTTCAGTTCAATATGTATAGAATATCTGCCAGGTACTGGGCCACTATGTTAAGTCCTAGTGATGCAAACATGAATAAGACATGGCCAGGGTCTTAAAGTCTTTATAGCCTTGCCGAGAAAATAAACATAAACATAGATTATTTCAATATAATCAATCTGCATGTGAGGAAAAGTAACACACCATAAATCTTACCTCTAGGAGTTTACATGTGAAATTTCTGAGGTTAGAAACCAATTAATCTTTGTATTACACAATGAACATTTTTCTGAAAGGAGTGCAAGTCACACATGTAAATTGAATTATATTTCCCTTGTTTAATGCTTCAGAAGCATATTTTATTGCTATTTGCATGTCCTTTTTATTTGGTTTATTTTAAATAGATATTAGATATTTCTGTTAAAATTCTCTCTCTCTTTCTCTCAGATTTCCTGTCAAGTAGTTAATCATTTTAAACCCCTATATGCACTGGAAGTCCTTGATATTTGAAGGGTCCCATCATTCAAATGGAAAATTCCTTTGAGAAAAAGTTACTTTATATTTTATCTATTTTGCAAAAATAACTATTCAAAATATTTTCTTTAGGGCATTCAAATGAAAAAGTTAGCTTTGGTTTCTCAATATCATACATTCATTAATTCAGTCGACATTTATTGAGATGCTATCAACTATTGTGATAACTGAGCTATATGAGGCTTTCCCCGCTCTCCAGATAATTCATACTCCTGTGGCAGATGGTAGACCACTAGGCAGAACACTGGAGTACAGAGCAGTAAATGTCATAATAGTGGTCTCCTGTAGGTGAACCGCCAGCTAGGAGAACCTAATAACAAAAGAGGGGCAGAGGAGGGAGAGAGCACAGTGAGACAGATGTCCCAGAGAAGGTGGCCCCTAACTGCATCTTAGGAGTGAGAAGATGAAAGTGGGTGGAGAGCGATATCACATTACAGGTGGGCAATACCTTCTGTAGCAGCATGGCACATTGAGGGAAATCACCAGAGCCTTGATTTACAGTTAAATTAATGGGCATATATAAAGGTCTAACATGAAATGAGGCTGGAAGGTGAGATACTGGTAGTGTAGGGTCTCTATCTCACCCATAGGATACATGGGTCACTTCATTGTTTAAACAGTACAATGACATTGACTTATTATGTTTCAGGAAGAGAACTCTGACAGCAGTTAATGGTTTAGAATTGTTGGAATAAATATTTTTCATCTAAGAAATGTAAAGTGAAGGTTATTTGAAAAAAAATCCTGAACGCCTCTGTGCTTTCCAAACCAAGTTTTATGAAGGCGCACAATTGGGTTTTAACAATATTATTTTTACTGGGTAAATTTACTAGAAGTTACTGACACTTTTATATTAGCATGATTTTTTTTCCAGTTACCCCCTCCCCTCATCCAAAAAGTTTCCTTAGTGCTGAGAGTCACACTGGAAATTTCAGGTGAGGTAGGGCATAGGCTGTCTTGGCTAACTTGGGCCCCTGGCCCATGATCCCTCCTGCTGCCTGCTCTCCATGGAGAGGCTCTGAAGGGCAGCCACTTCTGCTGCATTTTGCAGTTGACTTTGCTCTTGTTGGAGCACCATGGACAGAGTCCCAAGTTCTTTCAACAAAGCAAAGACTTACATGAGATGTGACAGGTCTATAGAGCTACTATCAACAAGGAAGAGGCAAGGGGGTTGGCACTTCCAGGAATATGACAGACAGAAAAGGAAGAATAAAAAGCTGCTATCACACCTGCCACAGAGGGCAATAAAAGACATGTGATATGGCAGGGCAGAGAGCTAGTGAGAGAGTTGAGTGCTTGGTGAACAAATGGCATATTTAGGGTAGTAGAGAGTATGTTAGAAACATTTTTTAGGTCATATTAATCCTGTAATGAATGACGAGGGTCACTATAAATCTCATGATTATCCCAGTGAAGTAGATCGCCAGCAGTAAGGACCTGCAATACCAGATGCATGTTGCTTGTAATTCTCTAGTCTGGAAACACAGAAGGCTGTTAATGTAGATTATCTACCAAAGACAAAACTACTCTGTAAGTTTTTGAACATTTTCTGAATGCCGTGGAATAATATTTTATTTTAGATCTCTGCTGTGTAAGATTAAAATACCAAAGGATTTACTTCTGGGAATCTACTGAGTCATACTTAGATCAGAAACTTTGTTGAAAGTTCAGTCTAATTAAATAAAGTTTTATTAAAACTAAATCATGTAGTAGGTGCTAGGGTCATTGAGATAGAAGTCTCTCAGTTCTCACCTTTAATGATTGTCCAGAATCATTGATAGTTAAAATTTTATACGCTAACAGCTATTTAGAGTAATTAATGGTATGATGGGTTAGATTTGGGTGTGAGAAAGCTGGTAGGATGTTATAACAGCTAAAAGTAGTAAATGATGTCTTTCTGGAGAAGGTAGAGCAACAGCAGGTGTGGAAGGTGAGCTGAAGGCTGTTTTATAAGAGGTCAGGGGCATGCACCTGCAGAGCGTGTGTGTGGGGCTTCAAGGTATTTGATATGGCTGAGACCCAAACTGCGAGCCCAAGCATGTTAAGAATGGAATATGACTAATATAAACATTCCAGCAAGATTTGTGTGAGAGATGGCACTCGGGTAGTACTGCAGTGTCTGGGAGAGGGGATGCATGGTGTACAGCAGTAGTAATAGTGATGTAGAGGAGGAACATTTCAGGTTTGAATGGGAAGTACTTGGCAATTGCCATGAACAGAGTGAACAGAGCCAGGACTATTGGAGATGGGAACCAGTTTTAGTGAGAAGGTAATTAATCCCACTTGAGACATACAGTGGGGCCTTGACTTTCGAGTGTCCCGACTAATGAGTTTTTTGAGATACGAGCTGTCTCTCGGCCGATTTTTTGCTTTGAGTTGCGAGCTAAAATTCGGGTTACGAGCCAGCTTCAGATACCCCACCGCTAGTTGGTGCAGCGAACTTCACAGTGAACGCCACAACATCAGCCCAGCATCACGTGTCTCACTCGTTCACTTTTTGATTTGACATACGAGTAATTTGAGTTACGAGCTCTGTCACCGAACGAATTAAACTCGTAAGTCAAGGCCCCACTGTATTAGAGTTAAAGCTGATGACATAGGCTGCACCCGGAGCTTGAGAAACTTGCGTGCAGGCTGAGGAAGTCATTAAGAGTTTAGGTGTGAGAATCACTGATGGATGGTAATCAGGGGAGTAATTTGACTAGTTGTACATTTTATAAAGATCTTTCTGATGGCTTTATCAAAGGTGGACGTGGGGCCAGCAAGATTTGTGTGAGAGATGGCTCTCGGGTAGTACTGGAGTGTCTGGGGGAGAAGGGATGCATGGTGTAGAGCAGTAGCAATAGTGATGTAGTTGAATAACATTTCAGGTTTGAATGGGCAGTACTTGGGGATTGCCATGAATAGAGCCAGGACTACTGGGAGATGGGAACCAGTTTTAGTGAGAAGGTCATTAATTTCACTTGAGACATGTTGAGTAAGAGAAGAAAATACTTTTAACTTCTATTTTTGAGTGAAAGTATCAGTCAGTCTGTGAGGTAAAGTAGGTTTTGAAGAGACACAGGACTATAAACAACTCCCAAGTGTGGAGAGATGAAGTAGCACAGAGCTCAGGAAAGGACATGTCCACAGGGCAAGGGCTCAGTCTCAGCTTCAGAGCTTTCTTTCTTAGGTGTTGCTGTATTTATGTGGATGTGAGTTTGGGGGCCAGAATTTTTGAGCTATGGACAGGCTATGATGTCTGAATTGGCTTTCAGTAAGTCTTGTGTGAATAGAAATAACTAATAAGCTCCTAATTTCTTATGAGCAATATTAATGATTCTTTCCCTTTTGTTCAAGGTTTAATCAGTAATAACTAAATGTCTGTTTCTTTCTCCTGTAACTCACCCTATATTCAAAGTCTTTAGGAAAAAAATAATAAAATGTTATGGCTCTAGATTTATTTTTGACTTCTTCCCATGGCAGCTTTCTGATGGGTCTCCCTTCTATAATTTTCCTTTTTATTTATGGATATTTGCTAATTGAGACAGTGTGCTTGTTTCTATTAGTTATATTCCATTTATGAAGAGCTTTTCTTCCCATCAACAAAGTAGGGAGAATAAATTACTTGTCCTACTCCTAACTGATATTGGGTTTTTACCCTTATCTTTGACTTTTCACCCTCATTTCTCTCTTGTAACCTGTGCATTGACCAGATGACATATTGTCTCTTTGAACATCATGTGGATCTTAGCAACTTAGAAGTGATATACAGATTTTTTGAAGTGGCTATTTATTCATGCCGGTTTAGCAATAAAAATTCATTTTCATTGTGAACATGTTACATGTATCAGTTTTTGAGATTGTTATGCCAAAAGCCTCAGCATATTTGCCACCTGCATTTGGATTCCAGTTTCCAATAATAGAAATACCACCAATATCCTCTGCTAACTAAGCAGGCAGGAGTCCTGAGAGTGTCAACATTCTGGGTGTCTCAGTAGTGGTCCAGGATGGGTAAATTCCCCATTTCTTTAAGACCCAACAAAGAAACTGTTGGCTCAGGGGAGCTTGTGGCCACTGAAAGGCTGAGCTGTGCTAGGCCCTCCTAAATTGGTTCTCTCCCCAAAACCTGACATATACGAATAAAAGTTACTTCAGATTTAATTTCTGTTTCAATCAGTGTTTTAGAGTTTTTAAAGATGTGCTTAAATTTTTAGTATTGGCTACATATGCATTACAGAAATAATTGATATTCATAAAGATGATCCCCAAACAGCATGAAATGTTGAATCAAAGCAATATCACATTTGCTCTAAAGTTTCTAAGGCAATAAAGTGGATATTCATAAACTATATGGGGTAAAATTCAAAGGCTTAATTGACTTAAAGGTTACCTGTAGTTCAGCCAGAATGCCTCATATTTGACCTCCTTGGTTAACTATAGTTTGATTATATGGGCTTGCTAAGAGCACAGCCTTCTGTTAGCTGGACAGAGGGAATGATCCAGATTTATGGAAGGTACATGTGATAATGAAATATTTAAATGCAAATGTAGGAAATCCTTTGCACTTCAATGTATTGAATGTGTTCAAGTCTACTTTCCATAAGGAAGCCAAGTAGGAAATTATGTGTATAAGGATGGCAAAATACCCAGTCACCTGGAACATAATATCATTTACCTATGCAGAAGAGAAATTGAATAAAGTCAAGCCAAATGGTAATGTGCCAACCCAGCCTATCATAGAAATGGAGAAAATGTGAAGTTGTCATGTTTTATATCAAGACAACAATTTTTAGGATTTACATATACCTTTTTTAAGTACAAAAAGATAATTCTAGCTGCTTAAAGCAACAAAGGAGTAAGTTGGAATGCAGTGACGGCTTTATTTTACAATAATGGGATGCATGCCTTTGGAGTGGAATGGAGCCACTGAAAAGTAAGGGTCAGCTTCATTAATGAAGACCAATTAATCAGATCATCCTTTTGGTGAAATCTGTTGGAGTTTGATATCTTCTGAGAAGCATAGAAACTCTGGTATTTCTCAAGGAAGCTTACTTACATGAGGTCCCAGAAGATTAAAAGGTGATTTCTTTTTTAATTTTTAAAATATATTTTATTGATTTTTTTTACAGAGAGGAAGGGAGGAGGATAGAGAGTTAGAAACATCGATGAGAGAGAAACATCGATCAGCTGCCTCCTGCACACCCCCTACTGGGGATGTGCCCGCAACCAAGGTACATGCCCTTGACCAGAATCAAACCTGGGACCCTTCAGTCCTCAGGCCAATGCTCTATCCACTGAGCCAAATTGGTTAGGGCAAAAGGTGATTTCTTATTAAGGAGTCATCTGCTGGTATTTCCCAAGACTAAGATCTGTGCCTCTCGAGGGAAGCTCTGTATCTGGTGGGTGGACCCTCAGCAAGAAACCCAGGTGTTGATGTGATGCCATGTGCTAAACTGTCTATTCTTCCAGACTGGCCAGGTTGGCTAGGATTACACCCATGCTTCCCAGCTTTCTTTTCTTTTTCTAGTGTATCACAACACTATTTACCTGAATTCTACTTATGCCAATAAGAGGCCTTCAAATAAAGTATGTCTTAGATTCATTTGAATTTTCTGGATGTTTCAGGTTTAATTCCTGAACTTTTGTCTTTACTTTAAGAATGTCTTCTGCCAGATCTGTCATTCCTGCTCTTAGCTGTTCTTCTAACAAGTTTGCATGCTCTAAGAACAATGTGAGAGTTACAGACTGCATGCAAAGTTCTATTGTATACATAACAACTCATATTTCTATATATTTTTGTTTTATTTATCAAGAGTTATCACATTAATTTTGTTTTTTATAGGTGTATCAAATGAAAATGTCCTGTTTTATATTGGAAAATATTAGACCCACATCAATGTCCTGCAAAAGAAGACATATGGAACAAATATTTATTGAATGAGTTAGTTACAACACATTAGCCACTTTGAATTAACTTTAAACCAAATATTTTGATATAATAGCTTAATTTTCCTGTCACTTAGGTCAATTCATTTATATCTGTTATTGTTTTATTCTTTTTCTTTACTTGTCTTAAAGCTTAGTCACTTTAGTAAATATAGGTATTTTTTCATTTTTCCAGGGGTATAACATGCAGTTTCAAACTATAAATTCAAGTCTTCTTTTATTTTGAAATGACTTCCCTTATTTATATATTTATATTTTGGCCCACTATTTTATCTATTAACTTTGGGGTTACCAATATGCATAGTATGATTCTTCCTGGTCTTTTTTAAAAGTCATTTATTCCTTTATAATTTATGTATAGTAAAATCCACCCTTTTTATACTGTACAGTTTGACAAGTTGTGACAAATGCTGTTCGATCACTACCACAATGAAGATACAGGATATCATTTATCACCTCAAAGCTTCCCACATGCTTCTTTGTAGTCACAGAAGCTTGCTTTTCTAAAACGTTTTGCACCAGTGATCAGGTTTTTTGATCAGTTCATTCTTGTGGCCTACAGTATGCAGTTGCTGAATGGTTAACTGGAAAAAAGGATTACCCTTCATATTCATGACATAAATGAAAATTAAGCAACAATTAATACCACTCCTGTCTGTCTTTTTGGAATATATTAAAAAGATGGCATCTATTGTAAAAGTAGTGTAGTTGCAATATTATATATATTGCTTGTGGAAATAAATTTTGATACATTTTTGGAGTGAGTGATATATTACAACTTTGAAAATATCCAGTTCATTAAACTATTAATTTCACTTTCAAAGAAAGTGTTAAAGATATACATTGGTAATAATGTATAAAGATAGTTGTCATAGCATTTTTAGAATAAAAAACTATTACAAAATGAATATTCAACAGTTTAAAATCGATTACATTATATTATAATCTGTATAATGGGATATTATGCAGCCATTAAAATATTTTTGAATATGTAATTGTTATGGGATATGATCATTTTAATAGATTAAAATTGTGACTGACTCCCTGGCTCATAAGTATTCCTCCTTTCTCAGGGATGGGCAGACTCCCAAAGATTCTATTTCTGCCACAGCTTATTGATTGGAATTTTTCAAAATTCCTATAATCAACATTGCTTCTTTTATAACCGCATTTAAAAAAGAAATTCCAGCTACCTCCTGTGGATGGCATATAATTAATAGAATTTTAAGCACTTCTGAGGCCACAAAACTATCACCCTGTGGGATAAGTTTCTATCACATGGTCAAGCCCTTGCTTAAATGATGTTTGGGAATTTCATTTGATATATGTTCATTGTTCTCACTACACTGTGGACCTTTCAAGACCTAGGCAGAAATGTGGCTGTTGGAGAAACTGAAAGAGCAATTTATTTTCTAAGGCTTGTTCCCCTCAAGTGGCACTTGTTCAACCCTTTCCTTAGGTGGCAATGTTGAGCTTATGGTTGTTAATACATTATGAAAGGAAGCATTATAACGGTGAAACACTAGAAGACATTTTAAAATAGTGCCTCTTTCTTATGTACTTGTTCCCTAAGGAGCAAATGGAACCAGCCATGGTCCTGTCTAGACCCATCCCTAAACTTGCTCCTCAAATGTAAGAACCCTCTTGTTTCTGCCCCAGGTACAAGATAAACACTTCTCTCCTAGTCTTCCTTGTGTTTATATGCCCTCACACTGTCATCAGGAGGCCAGCAATGGCATCTGAGTTTTTCTGACACATTAATCAAAGCCCCACTTAGGGTGAAAAACTGAATATTATTACTTAAATCCTAAATTAGTAAAATGTTATTTAGGAATGCTCAGCATATTAGGTGCTCTGTATATTTCTTTTGAGCCCACTGGCTCCTATTAGCAATCAGAAGAAATTATATATGTATGATATAGTTCAATTTTGAAAATGAAAGGTATTTTAATAAACACTGTCTTAATTATTCAAAATATGTGTATACATTTTGGGGAAAAATATATATGGTGAGAGAGAGATGAACTGTATCTTCTCTCCAGTTTAATATATTTTTTGTTTTCAAGAATGTTCGAGAATGATCCAAAATGGAATTTCTGTTTATAACCATCTTTCTTTTATTTCTGTGGCCTAGGAAACTGTGTCTAGCTTGTCTTTCAGATTTAAAATTATAAATACTATACAAAGTAAACCTGTCCTTTACTCTTCTTCTAAAAACAGAACTTATTATAATCTTATTCATTATATGATCCAACACAAAAGATGATATAACATCCAAGAAAATGTCTTTTCCCATATGTGTTTCATCTTTGAACTTTTGCTGCATCCTTGATTGAAGGTCGTGCTCTACTAGAAGCATGACAGTGATACCAGTCAACTCCATATCAGATCTGCTTCTTGAGGTTTTCAGAATAGTCCAACAAAGGTCATTCTACTTCTGACAAACCACACTGAACTCTGGGCTCTCCACTGGTTTTGTGTTTTATGATGAGGCTGAATTTTGGTGGGTTATTTAACCTAATGCAATTAGGTAGATTCCTGAAATAAACCAGTTTAGGATCAATAATCCTATCTAATAAAAGAGAAATATGTTAATTGACCATCACTCCAACACACAAGATGGCCACCCACATGTGGTCAAAGATGACCGCCACAAGATGGCTGGCAGGGGAGGGCAGTTTTGGACGATCAGGCCAGCAGGGGAGGGCAGTTGTGGACGATCAGGCCAGCAGGGGAGGGCAGTTGGGAGAAACCAGGCCTGAAAGGGAGGGAAGTTGGGAGGGACCAGGCCTGAAAGGGAGGGCAGTTGGGGGGAACCAGGCCTGCAGGGGAGGGCAGTTGGGGGCAATCAGGCTGGCAGGGGAGCAGTTAGGCATCGATCAGGCTGACAGGGGAGTGGTTAGGGGGCAATCAGGCTGGCAGGCAGAAGCGGTTAGGGGCAGTCAGGCAGGCAGGCAGGAGAGCGGTTGGGAGCCAGCAGTCCTGGATTATGAGAGGGATGTCCCAGATTGGAGAGGGTGCAGGCTGGGCTGAGGGACACACATGCCCCCCCTCCCCTCTCGTGCATGAATTTCATTCACCGGGCCTCTAGTTTTAAAATAAGTGAGCAATTTGACTCTGAAGTCTTTCTGTGATAGAAAGTGACTTACTTTTCATGCTATCAGAAACAAACTTGCTGATCAATGAAGAGATGCAGTTAGCTAGAAAAAAAATTTATTGACACCATTTTAAAGAAAAGATATTTGTGTTATATCACTGAACAAGATAGACTTTTTTCTAAATCTTATGTTCTGGTCTGCCATCATAAGAGATATATTTTCTTTTATAATCATTTAGGTTTTTACAATTGGCATAAAAGTAAAAAAGGAGAGTAAAAATAAATCTATAAGGTTTGCTTCCCTGGCAAGTAGTTTATAAGTCATAACAAATGTACCTATTTATATTCTTCAAATTAATTATTTCATTAATAAAGTAAGAGTTGCTTAAATATTTGATTAATGCAAATGCTGGATAATTATTGTCTGGAAAGTTCTTTTTGGTTTTAATAAGAAAAATATTTGAAACTATTCTCTTACCTATTGGTTGTACCCCTTTTGATGCATGGGACAATGCTCCAACCAACTGAACCAGCAGCCAGGGCTAATTACTTTTTAATTACAGTTTACATTCATAAAAGTAAATGTGTTGATAGTTGATAGATGAAGGAAATTTCTGTTTAAAATATCAACCTACTTTTATAACAATTTTCTTCTTGCCATTATTTCTCCATCCTCTATCTCTATCCTTGCTGCCAATTTTTATATCTCCTCTCCATTAAGAGTTTGCTAGCTTTGGAGAATTGATTCACTGCAGAGTCATCATATGGTGAACTGATTATTATAAAATAACCAGAAGAAGCTTAGAAGGGGTTTTATGTATGCGACAGAAGGATACCATTAAACAAAAATTCCTTGAAAGGTCAGCTGTATAATTTGTGGACCCATTGCTAAAGAAAATGCAAAAGTTCTTGTTTGAAAAATTTTAAGATGGTGGTAGTAGAACATTAAACTAAGAGGGGGTCCTTTGCAACTGCATAGATTGATACCCATAAAGCCAGTGCTGACCTCCTTTTCTTGAGAGCCTCTTAACTATTTTCCCATCTTGTTTTGTCTTTTTTTTTTATTTTTAAAGACAAATACAATATGATTTTACTTATATGTGGAATCTAAAGAGAAAAATAAATGAACAAACTAAATAGAAACAGACTCAAATACAGAGATCAGACAGATGGTTGCCAGAGGAGTGGGGGTTCGGGGGGCTGTGTGAAAAAGGTGAAGAGATTAAGAAGTACAAGTTGGTCATTACAAAATAGTCACAGGGATGTAAAGTATAGAATAGGGAATACAGTCAATAATATTGTAATAACTATGTATGGTGCCAGATGGATACTTGAAGTATCAGGGGAAACACTTTGTAAAGTATGTGATTGTCTAACCACTAATGCTGTACACCTGAAACTAATATGAAGTAAGATTGAATGTAAAATGTAATTAAAAAATAAATAATTAGCCCTGGCTGGTGGTTCAGTTGTTTGGAGCATTGTCCCATGCACCAAAAGGTTGCAGGTTCAATTTCAAGTCAGGCATACACCTACATTCAATCCCTGGTTGGGGTGCATACTGGAGGCAACTGATCGATGTTTATCTCTCACATCTATGTCTCTTTCTCTTTCCCCCCCTTTTCTCTCTCTAAAATAGATAAAAACATCTCTTTGGGTGAGGATTAAAAACATTAAAATTAAGCCGGGCCGTTGAGTGTTGATCTATGAACCAGGAGGTCACAGTTCTATTCTGGGTTGGGGTACATGCCTGGGTTGCAGGCTTCATCTTCAGTGTGGGGCAGGCAGGAGGCAGCCAATCAATAATTCTCTCTCATCATTGGTGTTTCTATCTCTCTCTTTCCCTTCCTCTCTGAAATCAATAAAAATATTTTAAAAAATAAAATATAAAGAAAATATTATTTATTAAAATATTGATGGTAGGCAATATTATATTAGTTTAAGATATATTACAGTGATTTGAGATTTCTATATCTTAAGATGTGAACACCACACTCAGTCTAATAATTATCTGTCACCATGCAAAGTTATTAGATTATTATTGACTATACTAGAGGCCCGGTACATGAAATTCATGCAGGGGAGGGGGTTGTCCCTCAGCCTGGCCTGCACCCTCTCACAACCCGGGACCCCTCAGATAGGGTTCCTAGGCCTGGCCGGTGTTCAGGGCCTATTGGGGCTTTCCTTCCCCTGGCTGCCGGCAGCTGGCCCCACCCCTACCACTGCCACTGCTTGTCATCTGTGCGGCGCTGCCACTGGTTGCCTCCTTCTGCGGGTGACAGGCGTGGGGTGTGATCGCTTGGCTGGCCTGGGCCTCCCTTTGTGGGGCGATTGCTGGCTGGCCCCGCACACCCACCACAGTGTTGCTGACTGATGGCCTGGGCTGCCCTCTGCGGGGCAATCATGGGGTGATGGCGGGCCCCCCCGACCAATCGCATTGCACCTATGTTGGCTGGCCTGATGCCAGTGCGTGTCATACGTGGTTGTCCGGAAGGTCAACCATCAGGTTGTTCTGCTATTTAGTAGTTTGGTCGATTTGCATATTCTGCTTTTATTATTATAGATTCCCCTTCATCTTTTTCATCCACTACCTTTTTTTTTAAGCCACCAAGGAACATCTATTCTCTCACTTGCTACAGACTTTAAGCTGCTGTCTTTCCTCTCCCTTCAATAGTTGGAATTCTTATTTTTGCCTTCTGTCAATTTATGATTCATGTATTGCCTCTAAACTGCCCAATAGTATCTTTTTATGACAATTAATTCCAGAACATCTTTCTATATAACCACCTCTTTGGTTTTTCTTCTCCCTTTTTAAAACAGCTTTCCTTCTCTGCCTTGTGTGATCTAGTGGTCTCAACACCCTGCTCTTTGTCTTTAATCTAACACTCTCACTGCCCTCTGGATTGTCAGATGTTCTGTGGGTTCCTGGGATAAGTGACATGTCTTAAGACTAGAGAGCAGCACCAAGATTCCATTATTCTCATGTTCCGCTTTTCCTACCATCAGATTCACGAGATCTAAGAACCAAATATGTACTTAAAAAAAATTCTGGATGTGGTTTAGCTCTGAATTTATGACTTCATTTCTACTTTTATGGACTGGACCAGAAAATAACTTAGAAAGAGACTAAGGTTCCCTTTAATCATCTTAAGGTGAAACTCTTAAGAAAATGCTGTCTTTGATTTTCTTTTTTCTCTCCTGGATACCCCCAAATCCTTTTAGTTCTTTAGATCCAAAGATATCTCTTAAGGAGGAAGAGGGAGTTTTAAAAGTATACCCTTGAAACTAAATTTATTCTTGAGATCAGATTAGTTTATCTCCTCAAGTATACAACCCAAGCAAATAAAGACAAGGAACCAAAGAGCACATCAAAATTCTTTTTAATATTATTCTTCCTAACAGATATATTTATTCCTTCTGACAATAGTTCAAGGATCTCAGCCAAGAAGAGGAGTGAGGTCAGCCCTATTTCCTCCTGGCTTTTATGTTTCCAAAAATAGTTTTGAATTTCTAAAGCAGCTCTTAATTCCTCCCAATAATCCAATAAGTTAAGGCAGGTAGCAATTACTTTTTATTAAAGAGTAAATTGAGACTTATGTGACTTAGCTGATATTTCTAAGGGTCACAAAATGATTTGTAAATGTTTAATGAGAACTCAGAATTCTCAAATGCCTAATAAAGAATCTTGCTATATCTTGCTGCCGACACCAAGATATTTGTGACTGTTGTTTTTGTTTATCTCCTATTTTATATCTAGATTCATTATCATCTGGATTTCTAACTTCATTTGCTTTGTTTTTCTACTTTCCCTACTCATCATTTCTAAACATAACAATTATTTAGTTTATATCTGCGTAGTTTTGAGAAATGAATTGTTTTTCAAGCCTTTGAGGTTAGTTCTTTGATATTTGTTATTTCAAGAGTGAGGCAAGAATTAATTAATTATTACAATTTTAGGCTGAACCAATAGCTGTAGTTTCCATATGTGGCGGGGTGCCATATATGATCTCTGAGTTGCCCTTAATAGTTATTTGTCTTGAGGTATTTTTGTTAGCATTAAATAGTATCTTGTGGTTAGATAGGGATTTAAAATTGTACAGTTACTTAGTCACTTGCTTTTTTCATTGCTTCCCATTTAAGCCAATGACTAAATGAACAATTAGGACTTGAGTCGTGTGAGAGATGTGTTTTATTTGGCATGGACCCTAATGATCAGATAATGAACAGCTTCATTCCTATCAAGAGGATATTCTAAAGGATGGTTTCATTTCTTAATGCTGACCCTCACTCTGAGAGGCAGGTTGCTCTAATCATGATAGTTAATGACCAATAAGTGGCCATTTGTCATATTCTCACTCTTTATTTCAGGCCTCAGCCAACCTCTAACATAAAGGATTCAAACTATGATGAAATGTTTTTTCAGGTAATGATGAGAGAGATGAGAATTTTTAGGGCAGGGTTCATGCTCCATATGTTCTCTGTAGTAATTATGGTGAAAAATAGTAGTTTGGTTCCGAGGCACTACACAGTTTGATTCACTGGACATTTATTGACTACTCTCTGTGTAACTCATAAGAATAGAAAGAGAAATGAATATCACAGCACACATCTCTGCCTCTAATAAACTTACTTTGTAGTAGGAAGCTTGATTCTAACCAAAATTTAAATGAAATAAGTTAGGGCAAACTTGGCTACTAGATTTGTGTGCCGAAAATATAAATATAGAGGAAATACCAGAAGTCCCTAAAAGTTATGAAGACTCTTAATTGTTTCTTATGTACCCTTGGCTTGTTCATACTTGACTTTGACTAGAAACATGACCCAATATTTGAAAAGTTCACAGTTAAATTGTGAAAGTGCATTAGCTACATTATTGAAGCTGACTTGTTATGTTTAAATTTCCATAATCCATTTACAAGGTTTATCCATTTAAAATCTCTAAATTAGCAGTTTTCTCTGCTTCTATTATTCAGGTCATTGCACCTTAGATAAGCTAAATGTTTAAGTGTTCCTTAGTAAAAAATGCAAACAAAATTGAAATATTTGCTATCGGGAGGTCAAAACAGAAATCATCAGGAGTCTGAATAGAATCTTCCATAGTTTTCTATTTCATCTTTCCCCCGCATCACCATGTAAATTACAACTTAATAAAATTTTGTAAAATGTTTCCCTTTAAAATAAATATTTCAATTCTAAACAGAAATTGTAACATAAAACTCAGGTAATTTTGGATTCCTTTGGCAAATAGTGTTGTTAATAACAAAGGTACTAAAATATAGTTATTTTCATTTTAGACTTTAGTTGGATGATATGTCTTGAGAATGGATATAGAATATCACATCCAAAATAAAAAATGACATTATATTTAAAAATACGTCAGTTCTTAAAATAGCTTTCTCTAATAATTTATATTTATACTATTAATTAGAACACTAGAATAATTACATTGATAAAACTCAAAACATCATTGATTACCAAATATTAATCACTCCAAAAAGGGTCTCGATAATAAGAAAATAATAGTTTATAACATCTTTTTCTTAGTAATTATCTAAAGTTACAGAAAGTGTCAAGACAGATACTTTATGGAATAATTTTTGAGCATTAATATAATTTTTGTAATGCCTATAAGAACGTTTTGATTCTTTAAAGAAGTATTCATTTACTTTGTGTCTACTGTGTGTGTCAAACTTTGTGAAAGATACAAATCTCCCTCCTAAAAATCTTAAAATCCAGTAGCAGCATTAAAATGTCAACATAAATAACACAAAAGACCCTCATAATTGAGGTACAGAAAAAGTAATATGACTGTTGAAAGATGGGGATATTATTTCCAACTGGTGGGATGGGGCATGAGTTTGATCACCAAAGATTCCGCACATCAAGTAGCATTGCACTGAGATGCCCCTTTAAGGATGATATAAGTCCAATGTAGAAGTGCCACCCTGGAGGAATGAAGAGCAAGTGAACACCCCGCTAGACTGAGGCATGCAGGACCTGAAGAACAGGAGTTGAAAATATTTGGAAAATATGTGGGAAGTTATGTATGGGAAAGCCTTGAATGCCAGGTTAAAGAGTAGAATCCTTCCATTCTATTTTGTGAATATATATCAAGCACTTTACTCTGTGCTTGCTGTAATCTGTGGCTTTAAAAAAATCAGGACAACAAGGTCACTCCTCAGGAAGTTCACTTTGTGGATGTTGATGTCATCGCTGTTAGGAGTATGTTAGATGTAACGTTGGATACTTTTGGTCGGAGGAGATCTTCACTGTGATTTGGAAGTACTAATGTGAAGGTGATATGTAATTTGGAATGGAGAAGACTTGGGCAACACACCAACGAATGCCAGTCATCCCAATTTTATTTTGTTCAGTTCTGAAAGGATATCATTTAAAAGAAGAGGAAAACAGAAAATAAATACTATGCTTGAAGACTGGTGTGGAGAACAAATTTATGTGGAATGAGGCTTTTTTTTTTCAGGAATCCCAAGTTAATATTCTAATTTCATTTAAGTGAAGCTACTTCTGACATGGTGTAGTCGCTAGAATGATTTATTTCTTTAATATGCACAACTGCATTCACTAATGAGGGCAGAGGCATGGTGCCAGATTGTGAAAGCACCAGTGTTTGCCCTCTCAGGAAATCTCAGCAGCTCAAGATCACAGCAAGAGTAAATAAGTGATACTAAGGATTTGAGTGAGAGGGAGAGAATAATGGAGGAGAGGGGAAAAAAAAGAGATATTTTGTTGAAATTAAAGAATGGAACAAATAGGTATAAAATTAATACTCATTCTTTTAAGTTTTAGAATAAGGAAATATGGCATTAAATACTAAAGGATTGCTAAAAATTCTGCTGCCAAATTATTAAAGTCTTTTTAACATTTCTCCAAATGGTAGGTGGAATTCTAGGACAATACCTTAAGATTCCTACCCTCTGAAGGGCATGCCCTGTATAATTCTTCTCCACGAGGGTAGATGGAACCTGTAAATATGATGATGTCTCTCTCATTATTGAATTAAATTATACAGCAAAATAAAGAGATTTTTTTCAGATGTGATTATGATTTCTCGAATCAGTTGACTTTGAATCAATCAGAAGGTAGATAATTCTGGGTGATCCTGAATTAATTAGATGAGCCTTTAAGAAAGATCTAGAAGTTAGAAATGCTCTCCACTAGTGGCTTTGAAGAAATAAGCCATCATGAGTTACTCAGCAGCAAATAAATTCTCCAGTGACTACATGAGCTTGGAATAGGATCTCAGATGAGACTGTGGCCCTGGCTGACATCTTGATTGCTGCTTTGTTAAACCCTGAATAGAGGGCCTGGCTAAGCTGAGCTACAAAATCCAGAATGCTGAGCTACACAATGTGTGAGATAATAAATGGGTGTTGTTTTAAGTTGCTATGTTTGTGGTAATTTTTTATACAGCAATAAAAATTAGCACACGCCTCATTGGATACATTTTATGAGGGCAGGATAGTGGGAATAATATGCGTGGAAAATTCGTTTAATAAAAATTGAATGAAAATCCATTGACAATGTTCAATGATTAGTCAACTTAAAGCATTCAGGCTAGTAGACTTCTGTTTCTGTGCATCTGGCTTTTACCTTAAATAGGTAGGTGTAGTTTGGGACAGAGCAGTCCATCAAATAAGGACATTAAATGGCCATGTGGGTCTGTGACAGAGAAAAAATATGCCCTTCCCATTTGATTATCTCTGGGAAGTTTTTGCTAAGGGGAGGTTATTTTTATTAGAATTGGACTTGGATTTGTTGAAAGTATTTATCAGTTAACTATCAATTAAAGGTACAACTGATTAACTTATTGTACCTCTTTGTTTCTATTTGGAAAATATTTACATTGCACTAAGGAATGTCATTAAGAATTACATGTTTCATGTAGAAGCAGAAATAATGGTTGTTAGAATGTTATGCAACTGTAATATTTGTGAAAGGTTCTGCTTCCTTCCCTCCCAGCTTTCCTGCTTGATTCCTGGGATAATATAAATAGATTTTTGAAAAAGATGAAGAAATGAACAAAAATACTATAAGCAAAGGAAAACTACGGAGTTATGCTAATAAACAATCTGGCAATCTTTAGGAAGGGAAAGAAAATAGGATTCCCTATCAGTAAAATAGCACATGAAGTTAGGTTATTAGAAGTGGTTCAACATAGCCATAGCAAGGTTGATTTGTCTCATACATGTGTCATCAGGAGGATGAGCTGATTCCTTTGTACCTTTCTTCTGAAGGCTGAATTTGAAGGCCAGTGCCTCATCATAACTGTAAGTAATGGAAAACAGAAAGTAACCGAATCTGTGAAAACCTGTATCAGGGGCCCAGAGGAGATGTGGAGGCACCCAAGTAGGAAGGGCAGAGGACTAAGAAAGGAGGAAAGAAAAAGAGCAAAAGAGAAGACATAGCCCAATGTCCTTTGATGAACATATTTTGTATTATCTGCTGAGTGTATGCCTCACCCTCAAGTCATCCTAAAATTGCCAGGGCCTATCACCTCTGAACTCATTATCTGGCTGCTTCATGATAGACTACACCAGCACCTTCTTTGTGGCGATGGCAGTTGAAGTTATCTTCTTCGCTCACATGAAGGTGTGGAATTATTCCCACTCTCTCCCCTCAGCTGTCTCGGTGGATATCCACTTTAATCACAAATGGAATCTGGAGTGAAGAAGTTTGTGGAGCAAAGTTAAGAGGAAGATTTTTAAAAAAATATATAGTTCATTGATTTTTTACAGAGAGGAAAGGAGAGGGATAGAGAGTTAGAAACATCGATGAGAGAGAAACATCGATCAGCTGCCTCCTGCACACTCCCCACTGGGGATGCGCCCGCAACCAAGGTACATGCCCTTGACCGGAATCGAACCTGGGACCCTTGAGTCCACAGGCCGACGCTCTATCCACTGAGCCAAACCAGTTAGGGCAAATGGAAGATTTTATAGTAGTCTCATGACCACACAGTGAGAGATTTTTTTTTTCTTCTCCTACAATGTTCCTTCCTGAATAATATCCAATTCAGTATTTTCCATCCTTGTAGAGAATTAAAGTCCAAAAGTCATTTTACTGGAATTGTGCCATTTTAGGGTACAAAATATATACATATAAATATGTGCTTTCATATTCAGTTCATTCAGGTTAAAATTTCTTCTCTTTCTCTTCATTGTCTTTCCTTTTATAACTAAAAGTTGGCCATTATGACCTTTGGGTCATTTTGAATTTTCTGGATAATACAATTATACTTTCCATTCCACCTAATCAAAAGCAAAAGTATTTCTTTTTTACTTTTGAGTAGTACTCCATTCTGTAAACGTACCACAGTTTTTTAATTCACTCAACTACTGATGGACTCTTGGGCTGTTTCCAAGTCTTGGCTATTGTAAATAATGCTGAAATGAACACAGCGGTGCATATATTCTTTTGAGTTAGTGTTTGTTCAATGAATGAATGAATGAATGAATGAATGCCTAGCCTGGGGTAGATGACATATTTGTCATTATTTATTTGAAGGAAAGACATTTGCTTTATTTCAGAAGATAGTCATGGAAATAAGAACTGAAAATTATATTGAGAACCAATCCAGCTATATTTACCTAAGGAAGAGATTTCTTGTGCATTAAGTGCTTTTTTAGGTAGGTGATTAAATAAGTCTTAATAATATCTTGCAGCAAATTGACACAGCAGGGAAATGCAAGGTGATCAGAGTACACAGTGGGAGCACTGAAGCTCTTCCAGCTTGGATGTAGAGTTAGTTAGAAAATGCCCTGTGCCTAGCTGTTACTGATCGGAAGTTTATGCTAGGGAGAGGCATACTCCCCAAGGAGTAATACTGCATATCCAAAAAATTACAAATATGATAACTTTAGAACTTTTATTTATTCTCTTTGTATCCTTTGTTGATTGTTGTCTCACTTCAGTCTGTATATTATGTGTCATTTTTGCCTGCCTCCTAGATTTTTAGTTTTTTTATTACATAACTAGAGGCCTGGTGCACAGATTTGTGCACTGGTGGGGTCCCTTGGCCTGGCCTGTGGAGATCGGGCTGAAACTGGCTCTCTGACATCCCCCGAGAGGTCTTGGATTGTGAGAGGGTGGTTCTTGGGTAATGCACCCTGGAATCGGGCTCCCTCCTCTCTGGTTCTGGGTGCATCACCTGAGAACCACAGCTGCCAAGTCCCCACAGATTGGCAGCTTTTGTGTTGAGCATCTGCCCCCTGGTGGTCAGTGTGCGTCAAAACTACCAGTTGGAGTTTCTGCCCCCTCGTGGTCATTGCATGTCATAGCTACCAGTAGTAAGGTCGGACGGTGGCTTAGGCTTTCATATCCTATCTAATAAAAGACAAAAAGGGTAATTAACCGTACCTCCGCTACGCTTCCCATTGGCTAATTAGGGCAATATGCAAATTAACTGCCAACAAAGATGGCGGTTAATTTGCATACATAGGCACAATAATGGGAGGTGAAAGGAGAAGGACCGTGATCAGAAACCCAGGTGGCAGGCAAGAGCCGGGTGGCCTTGGATCAGAGAACCGGGCCGCCTTTGCCCGCACCCCAGCGGTGATCGAAGAAGCCAGAGGGGGGCAGGGAAGAGGCAGACAGAGCTGCGGCGCGGGGAGGAGGAGAAGGAGCATGAGCTGGGCCTGCAGCGTAAGGAGCGGCAGCTGCGCCAGCGCCTGCTGAGCATCCTGCTGAGCCGGAAGGTGGACAACCCACAGACAGCT
>NW_005363247.1:3909106-3910133 GCF_000412655.1 Myotis brandtii
GTCGCGTCGCGTGGGCAGCCTGGAGGACGGGCAGCCATGCAAGGAGCACAGGTTCCACAAGAAGTGCTCGCACCAGGACTGCAGCCTGCACCAGCGCAGCACCAGCCCTGCCCATGCGCACCCATGCAAGTCCCACAGCAAGGACCGCTCCGGCCACCATGAAACGAGCCGCGACCGCAGGGGCAGCTCGGGCCGGAAGCGCAGCCGCCACCGCCACAGCCAGAGGTCCTGCTTGGGCTCCCCCAGGTCTCCCGGCCAGCACCGCAGAACCTGGGACAGGTAATGCAGGGCGAGGCCTGCCCCATCTGTCCCCGGGAGATCAGGGCCCACGGAGCCTCCCACTCCTCCCGCTGCCTCGGAACCGAGTCCCAGGAGCCTCTAGGGGGACGAGGGCGGCATCCGGAGCCCCTTCATCCATGACAGGAGGCCGTGGGCTCCCGGCCCGTCAGCCCTGAGTTCCCTGAAGACTTGATGGACAGCACCCACCTGGCTAGGCTGCCTGCAGGGACGATCTAGGGACGGTCTGAGCCACCATGTGCCATGCTGACCCCACGGGACGGGCGGGCAGCGCAGAAGCTCAGCCTCCCAGCAGGGCCCTGACCCCCACCCGCACCGAGCAGAGCTGGGGTGAGAGGTCATGTGGGGACACCAGGGCCCCGATGCAGAAAGAGAAAGCCTCGCCCACTGCTGTTTGCTTTTCTTTCCATGACGTTCACACTGGGTGGCATCGTGGCTGGGACAGCGAAAGAGCCGCTGACTTTGGCCTAGGAAGTCACTAGATGCGGGGAGTCCAGCTCGGCCCAGACTCCTGCCACCTCACTTCCCACAGATTCCAGGAAAAGCTGGCAAAGGTGGTTGGTCACAAGTCTGGGTTCCCTGTCAAGGTTCACGTGTGTGGTTTTTTCTTATCTTTTTTTTTTAAAAGAAGCCGTTTTTGCTAAATTATTTTTACTCGGAAACATTCCTGGCTGGGGATTGGCGACCGGAGAAGCCAGAGGGAGCCAGGGAAGAGGCGGATGCTGGCATC
>NW_005363247.1:3910942-3913299 GCF_000412655.1 Myotis brandtii
AGTTTAAAAACCCTGGGGCCCCCCCCCCCCCGAGTGCACAAATTTTTGTGCACTGGGCTACTAGTATATATATAATTGCCAAGGAAAAGGGGTCCTATTCTTGGATCTGAAGTGATAACTTCTAGTCACAGTTAAGTCTAGAGATAGAGAATCAAACTGACACACCCTGAAATCTTACCTTGACTTAGGCAAAGACAGGTGAAAAAAAATATTGTTAGAAGAGAGAGAGAGAAAAAAAGACATCTTCACTGGAGTGAAAAATACCTGAGCATAGCTTTTTCAACAGAAATGAAAGAAACCGAAAACAATGGAATGGCATCTCTAAAGTGTCGAAAGAAGATAACTGTCTACTCGGAATTTTATGAATTAGTGAAATTATCCTTCAAAGGCAAAGATGCAATTAAATATTTCCTGAAAAAAAAGGGAGAACTTTTTAAAACACAAGTTAAAAAATATGAGGGGGCATTTTCTTTGAGTTAAGGAAAATGCTGGGAGATGGAAATACAAATATGCATCAAGAAATGTAGAGCTCCTGAAAGGGCAAACATGTGAGTCAATATGAATGAGTATTTACTATACAAAATTAGAAGCTATATATAAATCACTATAAACACGTTAATTATTTGTCCTACCCAAGTTATGCACACAAAAACATATACACACACAAATAGAAAAAATATGGCCTCTCTGTCTTTCTCTCTTCTTCCTCTTGTATTAATCACTGTATTCTAGCTATTTAAACAATTATTAGTTCAGATTAGGTTAAATATTTATTAATTAACTGAATATACACATGAACTCAATATAGGATATTGGAAACATCACAAAAGAAAATAAGGAATAATGATTAGAAAACGATTAGAGATACAAAGAAAATCAAGAGGATAATGAAACTATTTTGTTCTACTCTATATCAACATATTTCTATACCTAGATGACTTTATTTAAAAATTAAAATGTATACCTAAAGAAACTTAAAAGCTACAGAGGAAAATTATATAAGAACAGAGAGAACCTGTTAAAGGGCTACCCCCACCTCCCAAAATATCACACCAACATTTTTTTACCAATGAATTTTTCAAAAACTCAAAGTAATATACAATTCCTCTGATATTTAAAATCTTCCAGAGTTAAGTAAGTGAAGCTTCAAATTCTTTAATAAAACGAGCAAAACATTGATAATAAAAACTGGCAATAATAGCACAAAGGAATATAATAGACTAATAAATGTCAATAAAAGTATCCATAAAACATTAGCAAATATAATGCAGAAATATGTTAAACATATACTGAAACACAACTAAGATCCATAGCAGGAATGCAAAGATTATTTAATATAAAAATTCCGTTAACATAATTTAACATGTGAAAGGAGAATCATCTTTCTCCATATATGCTGAAATTCATCATCAATTGTGATTAAAATAATTCTTAGTAAAATAAGTAAATTGATAGTATAGTATAGTGTAATATAGTATAGTATAGTAAAATATGTGCATCTCAACCCCAAAGCCATAATCATGACTATATGGTAGCACAAGAAACATTTTTATTGGACATAGCTATTCACAATTACTGCTATAATTTAATATTAGAGGCCCAGTGCATGAATTCGTGCATGGGTGGGGTCCAGCCGGCCCACCCAGAAGGGGGTCCATTGGGCGGGACCGGCCATGGGGTCTAATGCTGGAAGCTATAGCTCTCCCCCAGCTGGATCTAATTATACTTTAAGGATGGCCAAAAGAAAACCCACAACAGAACTGTTTTGCATTTCACGTGCCATGAGATGAAGTTGTTTATGTGTTGTTTGCAAACGTATATCAAGATGGATGATGGCCCTTTAATGATTTTTGTGTTCTTTATGTGTTGTTTGCAAACATATGTCAAGATGGATGATGGCCCTTTAATGATTTCTGTGTTCTTCCCACGGCTCTGCTCTCAGTTTCCCAATATGATCTTCATGTCTGTTTGTTTAAACGTTTTTCTGTTTTTTAATGTGCCTACCCTTCACTGTTGCTCCTGGCAGCCTGTGGGTCCTCTTCGCCGCCCCTTTTAAAGAGAGATTGAAAGTTCACCTAATCTGCAAGGCACCGCAATTTCTGAAGATCCCCACACAGCCTCTCTACATTCCTCAACAAAGGGCCACCATCCCGTTAATGCGTAGGTTGCCTTTTTGGCTAACTTGGAAGGTCTCCTGGGGCTGTGGGCCATGGAAGGAAAATTACATACCTTGGCTACAGTATTAGCAGAGCCCTCTGGAGACTCTGTTCAGGCACAGAAGGGACTGGTAATTATTTTCTTGTGCTTTCACTAATGTACATGCACCAGGGAGCCAGGCAGTGATTTAGGGGTGTTGG
>NW_005363247.1:3913529-3924053 GCF_000412655.1 Myotis brandtii
AGTTTAAAAACCCTGGGGCCCCCCCCCCCCCGAGTGCACAAATTTTTGTGCACTGGGCTACTAGTATATATATAATTGCCAAGGAAAAGGGGTCCTATTCTTGGATCTGAAGTGATAACTTCTAGTCACAGTTAAGTCTAGAGATAGAGAATCAAACTGACACACCCTGAAATCTTACCTTGACTTAGGCAAAGACAGGTGAAAAAAAATATTGTTAGAAGAGAGAGAGAGAAAAAAAGACATCTTCACTGGAGTGAAAAATACCTGAGCATAGCTTTTTCAACAGAAATGAAAGAAACCGAAAACAATGGAATGGCATCTCTAAAGTGTCGAAAGAAGATAACTGTCTACTCGGAATTTTATGAATTAGTGAAATTATCCTTCAAAGGCAAAGATGCAATTAAATATTTCCTGAAAAAAAAGGGAGAACTTTTTAAAACACAAGTTAAAAAATATGAGGGGGCATTTTCTTTGAGTTAAGGAAAATGCTGGGAGATGGAAATACAAATATGCATCAAGAAATGTAGAGCTCCTGAAAGGGCAAACATGTGAGTCAATATGAATGAGTATTTACTATACAAAATTAGAAGCTATATATAAATCACTATAAACACGTTAATTATTTGTCCTACCCAAGTTATGCACACAAAAACATATACACACACAAATAGAAAAAATATGGCCTCTCTGTCTTTCTCTCTTCTTCCTCTTGTATTAATCACTGTATTCTAGCTATTTAAACAATTATTAGTTCAGATTAGGTTAAATATTTATTAATTAACTGAATATACACATGAACTCAATATAGGATATTGGAAACATTACAAAAGAAAATAAGGAATAATGATTAGAAAACGATTAGAGATACAAAGAAAATCAAGAGGATCATGAAACTATTTTGTTCCACTCTATATCAACATATTTCTATACCTAGATGACTTTATGGAAAAATTAAAATGTATACCTAAAGAAACTTAAAAGCTACAGAGGAAAATTATATAAGAACAGAGAGAACCTGTTAAAGGGCTACCCCCACCTCCCAAAATATCACACCAACATTTTTTTACCAATGAATTTTTCAAAAACTCAAAGTAATATACAATTCCTCTGATATTTAAAATCTTCCAGAGTTAAGTAAGTGAAGCTTCAAATTCTTTAATAAAACGAGCAAAACATTGATAATAAAAACTGGCAATAATAGCACAAAGGAATATAATAGACTAATAAATGTCAATAAAAGTATCCATAAAACATTAGCAAATATAATGCAGAAATATGTTAAACATATACTGAAACACAACTAAGATCCATAGCAGGAATGCAAAGATTATTTAATATAAAAATTCCGTTAACATAATTTAACATGTGAAAGGAGAATCATCTTTCTCCATATATGCTGAAATTCATCATCAATTGTGATTAAAATAATTCTTAGTAAAATAAGTAAATTGATAGTATAGTATAGTGTAATATAGTATAGTATAGTAAAATATGTGCATCTCAACCCAAAAGCCATAATCATGACTATCTGGTAGCACAAGAAACATTTCTATTGGACATAGCTATTCACAATTACTGCTATAATTTAATATTAGAGGCCCAGTGCATGAATTCATGCATGGGTGGGGTCCAGCTGGCCCACCTTGAAGGGGGCCCATTGGGCAGGACCGGCTGTGGGGTCTAATGCTGGAAACTATAGCTTTCCCCCAGCTGGATCTAATTATACTTTAAGGATGGCCAAAAGAAAACCCACAACAGAACTGTTTTGCATTTCACATGCCATGAGATGAAGTTGTTTATGTGTTGTTTGCAAACGTATATCAAGATGGATGTTGGCCCTTTAATGATTTTTGCATCTTCCCAGTGCTCTGCCCTCAGTTTCCCAATATGATCTTCATGTCTGTTTGTTTAAAAGTTTTTCTGTTTTTTAATGTGCCTACCCTTCACTGTTGCTCCTGGCAGCCTGTGGGTCCTCTTCGCCGCCCCTTTTAAAGAGAGATTGAAAGTTCACCTAATCTGCAAGGCACCGCAATTTCTGAAGATCCCCACACAGCCTCTCTACATTCCTCAACAAAGGGCCACCATCCCGTTAATGCGTAGGTTGCCTTTTTGGCTAACTTGGAAGGTCTCCTGGGGCTGTGGGCCATGGAGGGAAAATTCCATACCTTGGCTACAGTATTAGCAGAGCCCTCTGGAGACTCTGGTCAGGCACAGAAGAGACTGGTCATTATTTTCTTGTGCTTTCACTAATGTACATGCATCAGGGAGCCAGGCAGTGATTTAGGGGTGTTGGAGGATGATTGGGGGTGGGGTCGGCCACCAACTGCCCGTGGCCCCTACCGCCAGCTGGCCCCTCCCCGGATCGGCGTGTTGGGGGCTGATTGGAGGCCAGGCCGGCCATAGAGGGAGGTGGGGATGGGCGATCGGGGCCTGGATCAGGCTGGTTGGCTGCCACAGTGCACGTCATAACCACCAATCATTCTGGTCATTCTGGTTGTTCCTCTGTAACGGTTGCTGGGCTTTTATATATATAGATTATTTGGGGAGTACTAGTCAATGCAATTGGAAAAGTGATAAAAAAAGATGTTAAAAGTCCATAATTCATAAATGGACATACAGACACACACACAAAACTGAACTAAGCCAGGCCGGCCATAGACGGGGGGGAGTGGGGATGGGCGATCGGGGACTGGATCAGGCTGGTTGGCTGCCGCAGTGCACGTCATAGCCACCGATCATTCTGGTCATTCTGGTTGTTCCTCTGTAACGGTTGCTGGGCTTTTATATATATAGATTATTTGGGGAGGCCAGGCCGGCCATAGAGGGAGGTGGGGATGGGCGATCGGGGCCTGGATCAGGCTGGTTGGCTGCCACAGTGCACGTCATAACCACCAATCATTCTGGTCATTCTGGTTGTTCCTCTGTAACGGTTGCTGGGCTTTTATATATATAGATTATTTGGGGAGTACTAGTCAATGCAATTGGAAAAGTGATAAAAAAAGATGTTAAAAGTCCATAATTCATAAATGGACATACAGACACACACACAAAACTGAACTAGCACCTTGGTCTATGATTCTAGGAGAGATCGTTTTTTGTGTGTGGTTCAAGTGGTTGTGTTATCAAAGAAAAGTTACTTATTTCTTTGGACCTAATTTTTCATTAATATAATGAGGTGATTGGGAGAGAAAAGAATGGGGAACATTTCTGAAACAGTAGAGGTTTTTGTTTTTTTTAAGTAACCAAGCTGGATTCCTCTATTAGCCTTCCTCTCCCCATTTCAAAACCAGCCCTGCACAAATACGTAGCTTTATGTTATTTGACTGTTTGATATTTGTATCTAAATAAAAATGATCTCCAATAGTTGATAGTGATAGTTGAAGTCGCCATTATTTAACATCAGTGTTAAGAAATTTTCTTGTCTATTTGTAGAGGGAAAATTGCATTCAGGGCACATTCTCAGAAGAGATAAACCATAAAGTAGCGATGAAAGAAGAAAATTGGCTGGCCAACTAAACTGGTTTGTTTAATTCTAATGACAATAAATAGTATATCATCTATTTAAAAAAAATAAATTTTAGGGCTGGGGGATTTTCCCAAATTGAAGGAGATTTAGAAAAGAAACGTTTGATTGGAAGTTCAGAAAAATGATATTTTGCAGTATAATTTGTGTACTATTTTATAAATGTTTATTTAAAAATAAAGTCATACACTTTAAATTTAGTCAATGTGATTATATAGATGCTTTTAAATGTGAAATAAATAAATAAATAAATAAATAGATAACCTAAAGTTTGTTGACCTTTAGTCAGGGAGATTAATTATTTTCCAATTTCAATTTAAGAGAAACACTTTATTTGGTGTTTTGTTTTGCTTCTAGAATGCAATTTGTTTTTTTGCTAAAGAGAGAGGCAACAGTGAATTCAAATTAGACAATGGATGTAGAAAAAAGTGTTCTATCCAAACATCATTAAACTGATGGCAAGAATACAAAAAGTTATAATCCTATAAGGCAAAAGTGAATGGATGGGGTTGCGGGGGACTGAAAATAGCAGGTAAGAGAGAAGCAGCATAATATTTAAAAATATAATTAAAATAGATAAAAGGCAAATCACTAACTAAACTAGAAAAATCTGAAATTTCAGTTCACATTTTATGGTGAGGGTCAATCAAGAAGTCTGATTTGTCCCACAGGATCTTGGGTTTGGCAGCAATGGCGTATTGAAACATGAGACTTAGTGATGGTGGGGCGGAAACAAAGAATGCTGAAACTTGGTATCCCAAAGAAGTGAGGCAATGTGTTCTATCTCCCCACCCTAAACAACTAATAGGGTACTCCCTCCTCAACTCCAGCAAGTTCAGGATGTGTATTCTTCTGGGAGGACAAGGCAGGACTCTCAGTTTAGGGAGAGTGAGTACTGATGAGCACGGTGGTGTCTACTGAAGTCATAGGTTTATATTTCCTTTGATGGAGAGTGGAAGATTTCTCTGCAGAAACTGTCAGAAGCAAGAGAAAAGCTATTAAGGTAAGGTAACTATTAATAGCTATTAAGCTATTAAGGTCCCTATTCAGCAATTCTACACATTGAAGCCCTGCCACTAATAAGCCCTTCTTACCTAGAGTGAGCTTCTTGGATAGCCAATGACCACCAGATATTTGAGAAAAATCACTTACATGAAAGACAGACCAAAACAAGAACTCAGAGAAGGCTTAGCCAATTCAGGAATTAAAAAATATAATCAATACTCACAAATATGAGACCCATAGATAAGAAAATATAATGTATCCTTGATTTAAAAACAGTATACAATATAAAAAGAATAATCAGTGAACAACAAAGAACTCTTGAAAATTAAAATATGATAACAGAACTTAAAAATATAAATATATAAGAGTTAGAATATAAAGTTGAAGAAATCATCCTGAAAATAAAATAAAGGCCAAAGAGTTAGAAAATTGGAAGATACATTGTCATCTGATTTACACAAAAGGGTATCACTACAAATCCAATTGTAAAATTGGCCTTAATAAATAATGACTTTCAGTTGGGTTTGTAATTGGAGAAAAATCTTGACCCCTCTACTATACACCATACACCAAATTTAATTTGAGGTGAGTCATGGATCTAAATGTGAGCAATAAAATATAATAGTTTGTGGGAAAACTTAAGAGATTATAACTTGAATAGTCAAAAATTTCTTAAGTAGGACATGAAGACCACTAAACATTAAACCATTGAAAAATTGAAATTTATTATAATTAACAACTGCTGTTCAATTTTTAAAGTTTCCACTAAAAGTTATATACAGTAAAGTTTATAGAAGCTTCATTCACAATAGCCCAAGACTAGAAATAACCTAAATGTTCAACAACAGTTGAATGGATACATGGTACTCTATTCATATTATCAAATGCAACAGTGAATAAAGAAAACGACTTTGTTGTATGCAATATTATTGATGAATCACACAATATACAAGTGAGTGAAAAAAATTTATGCATGAAAGACTACATGATATTTTTCAGTATAATTTGTGTACTATTTTATAAATGTTTACTTAAAAATAAAGTCATACACTTTAAATTTAGTCAATGTGATTATATAGATGCTTTTAAATGTGAAATAAATAAATAGATAACCTAAAGTTTGTTGACCTTTAGTCAGGGAGATTAATTATTTTTCAATTTCAATTTAAGAGAAACACTTTATTTGGTGTTTTGTTTTGCTTCTAGAATGCAATTTGTTTTTTTGCTAAAGAGAGAGGCAACAGTGAATTCAAATTAGACAATGGATGTAGAAAAAAGTGTTCTATCCAAACATCATTAAACTGATGGCAAGAATACAAAAAGTTATAATCCTATAAGGCAAAAGTGAATGGATGGGGTTGCGGGGGACTGAAAATAGCAGGTAAGAGAGAAGCAGCATAATATTTAAAAATATAATTAAAATAGATAAAAGGCAAATCACTAAACTAGAAAAATCTGAAATTTCAGTTCACATTTTATGGTGAGGGTCAATCAAGAAGTCTGATTTGTCCCACAGGATCTTGGGTTTGGCAGCAATGGCGTATTGAAACATGAGACTTAGTGATGGTGGGGCGGAAACAAAGAATGCTGAAACTTGGTATCCCAAAGAAGTGAGGCAATGTGTTCTATCTCCCCACCCTAAACAACTAATAGGGTACTCCCTCCTCAACTCCAGCAAGTTCAGGATGTGTATTCTTCTGGGAGGACAAGGCAGGACTCTCAGTTTAGGGAGAGTGAGTACTGATGAGCATGGTGGTGTCTACTGAAGTCATAGGTTTATATTTCCTTTGATGGAGAGTGGAAGATTTCTCTGCAGAAACTGTCAGAAGCAAGAGAAAAGCTATTAAGGTAAGGTAACTATTAATAGCTATTAAGCTATTAAGGTCCCTATTCAGCAATTCTACACATTGAAGCCCTGCCGCTAATAAGCCCTTCTTACCTAGAGTGAGCTTCTTGGATAGCCAATGACCACCAGATATTTGAGAAAAATCACTTACATGAAAGACAGACCAAAACAAGAACTCAGAGAAGGCTTAGCCAATTCAGGAATTAAAAAATATAATCAATACTCACAAATATGAGACCCATAGATAAGAAAATATAATGTATCCTTGATTTAAAAACAGTATACAATATAAAAAGAATAATCAGTGAACAACAAAGAACTCTTGAAAATTAAAATATGATAACAGAACTTAAAAATATAAATATATAAGAGTTAGAATATAAAGTTGAAGAAATCATCCTGAAAATAAAATAAAGGCCAAAGAGTTAGAAAATTGGAAGATACATTGTCATCTGATTTACACAAAAGGGTATCACTACAAATCCAATTGTAAAATTGGCCTTAATAAATAATGACTTTCAGTTGGGTTTGTAATTGGAGAAAAATCTTGACCCCTCTACTATACACCATACACCAAATTTAATTTGAGGTGAGTCATGGATCTAAATGTGAGCAATAAAATATAATAGTTTGTGGGAAAACTTAAGAGATTATAACTTGAATAGTCAAAAATTTCTTAAGTAGGACATGAAGACCACTAAACATTAAACCATTGAAAAATTGAAATTTATTATAATTAACAACTGCTGTTCAATTTTTAAAGTTTCCACTAAAAGTTATATACAGTAAAGTTTATAGAAGCTTCATTCACAATAGCCCAAGACTAGAAATAACCTAAATGTTCAACAACAGTTGAATGGATACATGGTACTCTATTCATATTATCAAATGCAACAGTGAATAAAGAAAACGACTTTGTTGTATGCAATATTATTGATGAATCACACAATATACAAGTGAGTGAAAAAAATTTATGCATGAAAGACTACATGATATTTTTCAGTATAATTTGTGTACTATTTTATAAATGTTTACTTAAAAATAAAGTCATACACTTTAAATTTAGTCAATGTGATTATATAGATGCTTTTAAATGTGAAATAAATAAATAGATAACCTAAAGTTTGTTGACCTTTAGTCAGGGAGATTAATTATTTTTCAATTTCAATTTAAGAGAAACACTTTATTTGGTGTTTTGTTTTGCTTCTAGAATGCAATTTGTTTTTTTGCTAAAGAGAGAGGCAACAGTGAATTCAAATTAGACAATGGATGTAGAAAAAAGTGTTCCAATTGGAAAAGTGATAAAAAAAGATGTTAAAAGTCCATAGTTCATAAATGGACACACACAGACACACACACAAAACTGAACTAGCACCTTGGGCTGTGATTCTAGGAGAGACTGTTTTTTTGTGTGTGGTTCAAGTGTTCATAAATGGACACACACAGACACACACACAAAACTGAACTAGCACCTTGGGCTGTGATTCTAGGAGAGACTGTTTTTTTGTGTGTGGTTCAAGTGGTTGTGTTATCAAAGAAAAGTTACTTATTTCTTTGGACCTAATTTTTCATTAATATAATGAGGTGATTGGGAGAGAAAAGAATGGGGAACATTTCTGAAACAGTAGAGGTTTTTGTTTTTTTTAAGTAACCAAGCTGGATTCCTCTATTAGCCTTTCTCTCCCCATTTCAAAACCAGCCCTGTACAAATATGTAGCTTTATGTTATTTGACTGTTTGATATTTGTATCTAAATAAAAATGATCTCCAATAGTTGATAGTGATAGTTGAAGTCGCCATTATTTAACATCAGTGTTAAGAAATTTTCTTGTCTATTTGTAGAGGGAAAATTGCATTCAGGGCACATTCTCAGAAGAGATAAACCATAAAGTAGCGATGAAAGAAGAAAATTGGCTGGCCAACTAAACTGGTTTGTTTAATTCTAATGACAATAAATAGTATATCATCTATTTAAAAAAAATAAATTTTAGGGCTGGGGGATTTTCCCAAATTGAATAAATAAATGATAACCTAAAGTTTGTTGACCTTTCGTCAGGGAGATTAATTATTTTTCAATTTCAATTTAAGAGAAACACTTTATTTGGTGTTTTGTTTTGCTTCTAGAATGCAATTTGTTTTTTTGCTAAAGAGAGAGGCAACAGTGAATTCAAATTAGACAATGGATGTAGAAAAAAGTGTTCTATCCAAACATCATTAAACTGATGGCAAGAATACAAAAAGTTATAATCCTATAAGGCAAAAGTGAATGGATGGGGTTGCGGGGGACTGAAAATAGCAGGTAAGAGAGAAGCAGCATAATATTTAAAAATATAATTAAAATAGATAAAAGGCAAATCACTAACTAAACTAGAAAAATCTGAAATTTCAGTTCACATTTTATGGTGAGGGTCAATCAAGAAGTCTGATTTGTCCCACAGGATCTTGGGTTTGGCAGCAATGGCGTATTGAAACATGAGACTTAGTGATGGTGGGGCGGAAACAAAGAATGCTGAAACTTGGTATCCCAAAGCAGTGAGGCAATGTGTTCTATCTCCCCACCCCAAACAACTAATAGGGTACTCCCTCCTCAACTCCAGCAAGTTCAGGATGTGTATTCTTCTGGGAGGACAAGGCAGGACTCTCAGTTTAGGGAGAGTGAGTACTGATGAGCACGGTGGTGTCTACTGAAGTCATAGGTTTATATTTCCTTTGATGGAGAGTGGAAGATTTCTCTGCAGAAACTGTCAGAAGCAAGAGAAAAGCTATTAAGGTAAGGTAACTATTAATAGCTATTAAGCTATTAAGGTCCCTATTCAGCAATTCTACACATTGAAGCCCTGCCACTAATAAGCCCTTCTTACCTAGAGTGAGCTTCTGGGATAGCCAATGACCACCAGATATTTGAGAAAAATCTCTTACATAAAAGACAGACCAAAACAAGAACTCAGAGAAGGCTTAGCCAATTCAGGAATTAAAAAATATAATCAATACTCACAAATATGAGACCCATAGATAAGAAAATATAATGTATCCTTGATTTAAAAACAGTATACAATATAAAAAGAATAATCAGTGAACAACAAAGAACTCTTGAAAATTAAAATATGATAACAGAACTTAAAAATATAAATATATAAGAGTTAGAATATAAAGTTGAAGAAATCATCCTGAAAATAAAATAAAGGCCAAAGAGTTAGAAAATTGGAAGATACATTGTCATCTGATTTACACAAAAGGGTATCACTACAAATCCAATTGTAAAATTGGCCTTAATAAATAATGACTTTCAGTTGGGTTTGTAATTGGAGAAAAATCTTGACCCCTCTACTATACACCATACACCAAATTTAATTTGAGGTGAGTCATGGATCTAAATGTGAGCAATAAAATATAATAGTTTGTGGGAAAACTTAAGAGATTATAACTTGAATAGTCAAAAATTTCTTAAGTAGGACATGAAGACCACTAAACATTAAACCATTGAAAAATTGAAATTTATTATAATTAACAACTGCTGTTCAATTTTTAAAGTTTCCACTAAAAGTTATATACAGTAAAGTTTATAGAAGCTTCATTCACAATAGCCCAAGACTAGAAATAACCTAAATGTTCAACAACAGTTGAATGGATACATGGTACTCTATTCATATTATCAAATGCAACAGTGAATAAAGAAAACGACTTTGTTGTATGCAATATTATTGATGAATCACACAATATACAAGTGAGTGAAAAAAATTTATGCATGAAAGACTACATGATATTTTTCAGTATAATTTGTGTACTATTTTATAAATGTTTACTTAAAAATAAAGTCATACACTTTAAATTTAGTCAATGTGATTATATAGATGCTTTTAAATGTTAAATAAATTAATAGATAACCTAAAGTTTGTTGACCTTTAGTCAGGGAGATTAATTATTTTTCAATTTCAATTTAAGAGAAACACTTTATTTGGTGTTTTGTTTTGATTCTATTTATAGGTTGTTAAAAAAACAGGCAAAATTAACAAATTTTGATAGAGGTCAGATTACTGATTACATTTAGGAATATAAACAGAATGGGCAGGAGCAAGTCTTGGGGGTATTGGGAATATTTTATATCTTGATTTGGATTATGGTACATGGGCATATACATATTAAAAATTCAT
>NW_005363247.1:3924115-3931511 GCF_000412655.1 Myotis brandtii
ATATATATATATTTAAATTGTGTGAACTTTACCTCATATAAGTTGAGTCTTAACAACAAAATTAAAAAAAGAGAGAAAAGCAGAAGTATCCCTCTAGGAGACCTGTTATGTATATCCTTAGAGCTGTCATTCAACATTCTGGTTCTGCTATCAGGACCTTGTAGGATTGCATCTTCTTACCCTTTTGCAGTTAGGCATGGGCATGTTACTTTCTGTGACTGATAAAATGTGAGTAGAAATGATTCAATTTACTTCTGGGTGAATGTTTTCAGCAGTCAGCGTGTGACTTACCATGTTGCCCTTCCTCTGCTGCAGTCCTGAGATCCTTGGGAGGGTGGAAACTCTGTCACCCTAGCCTCTGTGTAAGGACCCTGTGGAACCCAGCCCTCAGCTGGTCACACTGGACCTATAGTGTCAATGGAAAATAAACCCGTGCTGAGGGCTTGGCTCGGGGTGGCTAACACACAATACAACATACAGGTGATGTATTATAGAATTCCACACCTGAAACCTATATAATTTTATTAACCAATGTCACTCCAATACATTCAATAAAAAATAAAATAAAATAAAAATAAACCTCTGCTGTATTAAACCACTGATATAACTCATTTTGACTGATGCTAGTGCCCGATGTTCAGAAGGGGAGAAAAGAGAAGAAAATAAAGAAAGTTGTCAAAGAAATCAGGCAAAAACATTTTCCAGAATGTGTGGACTTTAATTTCCAGATTGAAAACCCCTCCCTAGTGCTGAGCACAATGAATGAATGGAACAAATCCCACATAATGCCTGCTATTGTGATATTTTATAATGCCAGAGTAAAGAGGCCATCCTAAATGCTTCCAGAATTGGGTACAAAAGGATCACTAAGGAAGTATGACCAATCAGAATATACTTGCACTTCTCAGGATCAACTCTGGAAGCTCAAAGACAGCAAAAACACCTTCAGAATTCATTAAGAAACATTTATGATCTGGTTTTATATCCCAGCCAATCTTTCACTCAAGTTTGAGTATAAAAATAAAGATATTTTAAGAGAGGCAAGGCTTGAAAAAATATATCTTTAGTTTATTCTTTCTTAGAGAGCTCCTTTAATGTGCTGCACTAAAATAATCTAGAAAAACAACATAGTATGACTGAGTATCCCACAATACTTTCCCTCCTTTCTTGCTAACAGATCTGCTAAAATAAAGACTTAAATTTCCCATCCCCTTGCAGGTAGGTGTGGCCTGGTCTGCTTATGGAATTTAAGTGGAAGTTGTGTGCACAACTTCCAGGAAGTGTTCTGGAAAGGAATGGGCTTGCCCTTCCTCATTGTCTTCTTTGTGTACAAGTAGGTGAGGCTCTGGCTGCCTTCTTTTATCATAACCTGGTGTCTTGGGACATTAAAAGCAAGCATCACGAAACAAGATCTGAGGGGCCTGTTTTTTTTGTTGTTGTTTTTTTTCAACAGCATAGAGTTTCCTTTCTGTCCCATAACCATTCTTTTGCCCATGATAAAATAAGTAGACTCTTTTTTTTTGTTTGATCCCTTGTGTTGAGTTTCTGGTTTTCAGAGACAAAGGAAATTCTAACCCAAAGAAAAGGGTTCTGTGAAAGGGCATTGAATACATGAGTGATAGAGGAAATCCCCAGGACTGATAATGAAGGGAAATCTTGGATTTTAAGGGGATGATGTTCTTAAAAGGGCTACCTCTTATTTTTTTTATTATAGAAAGTTAAAATGTAATATCTAACACGGAGACATTGTGACTTAGCAATATAAACATGTTATTTAGGAAGACAAGTTAAACATACCAGAGTAAATAAACATCTAGGAGAGCCAACCTCAGTTACCTCTGGGGAGTGGGAAGCAACTGTGGAAAGAGGTGGAAATGGGTGGCGCAGAGGAATGTTCTCCATGATGAGCTTCAGTGAACTATTCGGTCAATTAAACTTGATAACCGTATCACTTTATTATTTACCGTATCTAGAGTGATAAACACCACAAATAATTTTTAAAAGAGAAAATAGGTATGTAAACCTGTGATTTGTGTTTTCTGTGGTGTCAGAATGAGAATGGTAAGAAAGTTCTATTGTTTGTGCTAGTTGACTTCCCAGAAGGTGATTTGAAGAAATGGCATTCTTAAATTGAGAGACAAAGGTCAAAGACAAGCAGTGCCTCAGCTGTTAAAACGTATATCATGAAGCGCATGTCCTTACCAGCACACAGTGGCAGTCCATGGGGAGCGAAGAGGAGTGCCTTTAGTTTGTATCTGTGACTTATTGCTATGGCATGACACTATTACATTTTGGTTTTAGCATTTTTAAAGAGGAAGTAATAGTTATGAGAGATGAAGAACTCAGAATTAAGTACTGTAGTTATACACAGAAGGGTAATTTGGTTTTGATGTATTGGCCTGAGCCTGTTAACTAATAATACCAAATTTTAAGTAGCATCTCACCAGTATGAAAAAGAGGTAGCATCATTATTAATGTCTAAACTATAGTGTGTTTCACACAGGATTATGGTAAAGGTCAGGCCATGTTTCTCTGAATTAAAAGCTATTCTGAGCTATCGCATTCCTAATCAACTCAGACCTAAAGGTGCATAGCTCAGTTATAATGAGGCACAATGAATTTAAATAAACTGCAAGCGACTGTATAGTGATTTATATATGCACTGTGGTATCCTTTTAACTCATTAGCAATGAATGATACTATGTGTTTGCAACTGTTTTTTGCTGTATAACTATTTTTTAATCACAATATTTCTTAGTAAAAGTGCCGTCTGCTCCCATTTCCTTCCTGTATGTGTGAGGTAAAAGGCAATGGGTGCTCCTGGCACGTACCCAAACATGAGTAACAGTAGAAAGAAACCAGCTAATATCCATTCAAGTATATTTCATAAATTAACAATTTGTAACTGTGCTCACATGTTTATGGTTTCACAGGATAGAATTGTCATGGGGATTGAGAATCAGAATTGAAGGTTATGAGTAGGTTTCTGCATTATATTTCAGATAGTCTTGTGGAGAAGTTTTTTTAAAAAAATCATTGAACACATTTGAGTATTTATTAAGAAACAAAGTCAAATTGCCAAAATTTAACCAGAAACTGTTCTGCTTAATAATTCAAGTGTCTTATTTACCATCTCTGTCCTCTTGTGTACACCAATAATTTTTGAAACAACACATCCCTATAGCTTGTTCATATAGCAATTTTACATAAACTATGGGGCTTTAATTTTATTTTGTAAAGCCATTTTTATTCATTTCTAGTTTAATAAGTAATCTTATGCATGCGTGATCAAACATTTAAACATATAAAAGTAGAATGATAGCACTGATAAAATTCTTTTTATGGATGGCTCAATTATATCCACTTTTTGTAGAGATCAAAGGAGACTAGCTATAAACCCTGAGTTATCTGTTTCTCCTAATGCTTAAAAAATCTATCCCAGATATTACATGCATCTTAAGTTATACTCTCTACAGTTGAAAAGGCCTCACTATTCCTAAAATTCAGTTAATTTTACCCAGGCTTTTGCACTAAAATAGGATTTCTCTCTTGGAGCCCAACTGCTTTTGAGTTTTGTTATCAATTACATATTCTTCCCATTCTTTTCCTTGCTGAATTTTTGCCTAATCTATACTTGGCCTTATATTTATTAATTCTAGAACAATCTGGCAGATGCTGCTAACTACTTCTTAATATCTATCCTCCTTTCCTTTTTGTGATAGGACTGAAGTTTTACCTAGTTAACTGTCTGGCCATCCAACTGCTAATCACATTTCTCAGTCTCCTTTGAAGCTGGATATAATGGGCTAAGTTGTGTACTCTCAAAATTCATATGTTGAAGTTTTAACCCCTAGTACTTCAGAATGTCACTGTATTTGGAGATTGAGTTTTTAAAGAGGTAATTAAAGTTAAATGAAGTAATTAGCATGGGTGCTAATCCAATATGACTGGTGTCCTTATAAAAAGAAGAGACTAGGACACAAACATGCATAGAGAAAAGAACATATGAAGACACTAGAGGAAGGCGACTATCTCTAAGACATGAGAGATGCCTCAGAAGAAACCAACACTGCTGATACCTTGATCTTAGTCTTCTAGCCTCTAGAATAATGAAGAAAATAATTTTCTGGTATTTAAGCCACCCAGTCTGTAGTACTTTATGACAGCCTAGGAAATGAATACGTAAGATAGCCATGGGATTGAGTTTAGGTTACTAGTGTATAAGCAGAAGTAGTGTATGCAGTTTTGAGGTCATTTCCTTAAAAGACAAGGTGGAATATGCTAAATTGTCTCTTTTCCCTTTTCACAGGCTAGAACACAGACATGGTAGGGAGTTTGCTTTAAGTATTCAGATAAGAACAACACCTGGGGCACAGTGGAGCAACAAGGTGGAAGGAACCTGGCTTCTGAATGACCTGTGGAGAAGAGCCAGCCAGTCAGCCAGCCAGTCAGCAGGGACTACTGACATCTGGACTATTATGTAAGAAATAAGTAAACTTATATCTTATTTAAGTCACTGAATTTTTGGAGTCTCTGTTACTTTAACTTAGCCTTTACGTTAACTTATAAAACATATATGGAGTAAGTACTACACATAGGACCTTTATTCTGTTTCCACTTTATCATTTATTCTACACACACTCTATAATAGAGTTATATATAACAAACTATAAACATTTATAATTTAAGTATATAAAATGATAATATCATATATGTTTTTATTGTATATTACATGTGACACAACTACTATTTTCATTACAATTTCATTCCCATTCTAGTTTCTGCAGTAAAATATCTGAAGTATGCTTGTCTTTCTTGCCTTTTCTTGGTCATTCTCTGGCAGTCTTTATAAACTGTAATTAAATTCAATTTCATCTTTCAGAAAGATCATCTGAGGGACAAAAGATATCATATAGTCATTATTTTAAATCTGAAAGATGGTGTGCACCCACAACCCACCCTTGGCACCTATCTAAATACATCTCTGAGGTTGTTCTGATTAAACCCTGTTATTATTATTATTTCACCAAACTATGAACCTGGAAGATATGGCCTTATTTTTTAGAGGCTTAATTGATTTTCTGCTTATTGATTTCTAGTCACTGTATGTGATTTTTTTTAAATCCTCATCCAAGGATATTTTTCCATTGACTTTTCTTTTCTTTTTTTTTTTAGGAGGGGGGGGGGCGGTTTAGAAGATACAGGGAAAGAGAGAAATATCCATGTGAGAGAAATACATCGATTGGTTGCCTCCTGCATGAGCCCGAACCAGGGCCCGGGCCGGGGAGGAGCCTGCAACTGAGGTACATGCCCTTGACCGGAATCAAACCCAGGACCCTTTGGTCCACAGGCCGACGCTCTATCCACTAAACCAAATGGGCTAGGGCTGTGATGTTTTTTATAGACATTGATGACCATGGTATATGTGTTTGGTGAAGATAATACCCACTCCTTCTATCACTTATTGGTTTCTAGGCACTCTAGATGATTTCTACTAATTTTAATCAATATACAAAGCATTTGTAGTCAGAAAGTCCAGCTTTTCTTAACCCTAACTTTATATAATATAATCTTGCTGATCTTTTTTTTTTTTTTTGTAATCTATTACGTGTTGAATAGCCATGTTTTAATGCTTAAAACCCAAGATTTCAGCAAAAGGAGAATGGTGCCCCCTGAATGAAGTGGTGTATCAAATGCCACTGGTAGTTGTTTGGAACTTCTTTCCAGTGTGATTTACATTAAAGAGCTTGCAAGCAAAGCAGTCTCGCAAACACATGTTTAATTGGTGTACTGTTGGGAACTAAAAGATGGGCATTCACTTGCTCTCTCTGGAAAAAAATAAAAGATAAATTTAGCTTGACTGAATGGTGGTAATTCCATCTCCCCACTTTTGCATTATGTGATTAACCCAGTGGAAGTCTGTGATCTGCTTTGAAGTCTCTAGCTTCAAAAGACTCCCCACATGAGACCTATTCACATGAACCTGAGTTCCTTTCAATAATAAAAAAAAATCTTCTGCATTTTACTCGTAATTTTTTTTTCAGTTGATGAAATGTCATTGCACATCAATAGGATTTTGAGATTACCATAATTTCTCTCTGCTGCACTACTGGGAGGGTAGAGCTTGAAGATCCTGGCACATAGGATTCCTGCTCCAGGGAATCAGGCAGGAAAGTCACTGTCAATTGCTGTGAAGACTTTTTGAGATGCTTCCCCTCTCCTATATCAGGTCAAGAAACAATGAGTTGAGGTTGCTCTCATCCTAAGAAACAATGAATCAAGATTATAAGGGGTCATAACACTCCAAAATAAACATCTATTTTTAAAAATTTGAATAAGTAATGAAAAGTACTTATCTTTTTTTTAACTATCTGAACCCTGGAAAGTATACTCTACTTGAAAGTATACTCTACTTGATAATTTCAGATTTAATTAATTAATTGGGCATAATTTGCAGTGGAGAAGGACAAATAGAATACTCTTGGCTGGAGAGATCACTTTAATAAAGTGATTTTCTTCCTCTCCATTAACATTCATTGAAAATAATTTATTTTAAATGTGAGTGGAGTCATTCTAGTCCTAAAACATCTCATAATTGAATGCCTATCCCCTAACCCAGGGGTGGGCAAACTTTTTGACTCGAGGGCCACAATGGGTTCTTAAACTGGACCAGAGGGCCAGTACAAAAGCATGGATGGAGTGTTTGTGTGAACTAATATAAATTCAAAGTAAACATCATTACATAAAAGGGTACGGTCTTTTTTTTTTTAGTTTTATTCATTTCAAATGGGCCGGATCTGGCCCACGGGCCGTAGTTTGCCCATGGCTGCCCTAACCCCTTCAAAGTTAACAGTAAAACAAGAAAAAAGATATTCCTAAATACAAGCAAGCATTTAGCACAAACCCAAAGAGTTTGAGCTTCTAACATTGTGTATATTTTTACCCTATTTATTGCCATCAGTATATACTATATGCTGAGTATTATAATATACTAGAGGCCTGCTGCACGAAAATTCGTGCACTCGTGGGGGGGGGCGGTCCCCTCAGCCTGGTCTGTGCCCTCTCACAGTCTGGGACCTCTTGGGGGATGTCCAACTGACGTTTTAGCCCTGCTCCCCGGGGAATTGAGCCTAAGCTGGCAGTCAGACATCCCTCTGGCACTCAGGAGCCCTCAGGGGATGTCCAACTAATGACTTAGGCCCACTCCCCCTGTGGAAGTGGGCCTAAGCCAGTGGTTCTCAACCTGTGGGTCTCGATCCCTTTGGCGGTTGAATGACCCTTTCACAGGGGTCGCCTAAGACCATCCTGCATATCAGATATTTACATTACGATTCATAACAGTAGCAACATTACAGTTATGAAGTAACAACGAAAATAATTTTATGGTTGGGTCACA